>NW_024748870.1:203006-231675 GCF_018991925.1 Homarus americanus
ATACTTCACCCAGACACAATAAATACGTACGTACGTTGTAGTAAAAATAACATCTTAATTTTATGATGGTATGCACACACAATTAAAATTTAAGAGAAATATCAATAATATTAGGTTTTTTAACACTTACTTAGTAGGAGAGATGGTTGGGTACACGGGGATTTGGGTTGGTTATGAGGCAGAGGGCAGATTATTGGCCCTCACTTGTATCACCTGTATCAGTATCCACCACAGAGGCTTGCAGGGCCTCTTTGTCAAACCCCTCAAAGTCCATATCCTCACTATCACTGGCTGTGGTGGGTGGCGGGTGAAGAATTCGGTGATGTTTTGTTGACTGGGCAACCTTGTGCGCACCCTGCCCGTGCAAATGATGGAATGAACCGCGTAAATAAAAATTGTCAGTCTGGCAAGGTGCCTCGTTAATGACCAAACGCGTAAATCGAGACTATACTGTACTGTACAGTATACAGTTTTCTCTTTATTCATAAGACAAATTCTGTGGTTACTTACATATAACACTTTACAGTAAATAACAATCATCTCGGTGACAGCATAGTTGTTGACAACCAGACTTCCTGTATTTCTAATTTTCAACCCAGAGAGTTCGAATTCACATTTTTTTTATTGTTGATGTAATACTCTTTTAATAACCTTGTTATATACTTAAAGACCTTAGTTATTGAAGCGCAGTAAAAACATAACAACAACTGATTTTCTTTAAGCATTTCAGATAATCAGTGTTATCTCCAACTTTCCCCCTCCACCGCCCCAAATATTCACTTTTTTTCCGACTCACATTTTTCTGACTGGGGTCTGCCCCAATTAGTCCAATTTATCGAGGTTCTACTGTGTGTTGACTGACAATGGACAATGATTTAGGACTTCATGCTTAGTCACAGCAACTAACAAAAATCTTTTGAAACCACTATTAGTTCAATTTCTCTGTTAAGAACCAAAAGAATGTCATTTGCCTTCAACGGAAATGGTTCCAAATGCCTTGCATAAAACTTCTGCAATATTAGTGGAATGTGTATTAGTATTTCCTCGTGCGTTAAGGATGCCTCTAATAAGCGGTAATAATAGTCCATGTCATGCTCCGGAAAGACAGGAGTTGGATGATAGTCAGTTTTACCCATATGTAAAGCGGCAATAAGTTGACCAACCGGCAACAACTGTGCATCTACCTGACATAAACCTGCATTCACTAACTGTGAGAGCTTGCACAGAGGCTTCAGCTGCATGCATATACAGTATTCTGTAAAGCAGAGTTGCCATTCTAGTATAGGCACCGACTGTGTGAATCCCTGGACAACACGTGTTAGTTGATTTGTTTCGTCAACAATAGCATTCATCCGAGAGTTCAAAGTTTGTACTGCCTTGTAGGACTGTGCAATGGCCCTCTGTTTCATGACCGCTTCTGAAACTGCATTCATTTGTTTCCCTTGTTTAGCTACATCTTCTGTGGTTGCCGTACCGAAAAAGGTGTTACTTATTAAACCAACAAAATTAGATAGACCACGTTTTTGATGCCGATGAGAATGTACATTCTTCCCGATGTCTTCAGGAGACTTAGTTAGCTTTCCCTCGAAGTGTCTTACGCGCTTGAGTAGGCTCTTCATACGGGCGTTCTGAAGTGAGATGATTTGTCGAAGGGTTGTGGAGATGGTAGACTGTTGTTCGAGATCTTGCAGGGTGTGCATAGCTGTTTCAGTGTGGACAGCTATTGACCTCAGGTGCACAGGCATGCGCACTAAACCATGGAGCTCGTACTTGACAGTTACGACGTCTTCCACTACAAGTACTTTCCCAGTGGGGCAACTAAAGCTCCAGGTTTGATGATTTCTGCTTGGGATGCGGCTGTTGCTACTGCGCTCCATGCCAACAGGAGTAGTGATATCCAAGCCATGCCTGAAAGGGGCGAGGATAATTAATGTTTCTTGTTTGCTGATCACAGTTTTTGACGATACATATTGTCTATTGTTGTGTGTTGAGCAAAGGTCGTAGTAGAAGTAGTATGTATTTGATTTACATTAGGAGTCCCTACTAAGTCTCTGCTGACTTTTTTTTATTCTCTCTACATATACTATGTCTGTGATGTTTGTCGTTGGCTCAACTACATGGAATTTGTTTCCATGTTCTTTCACTTTAATCAGGTATGGACCTGTGAATTTAGGCAAAAGTTTTGATATGCGTTCTGGCGCTTTTATCATTACTGTGTCTCGTATTTCTAGAGTTACAGGCTTAGCTTTCTTATGTTGTTTGCTGATCATTTCAGCGCGTGAGGCTGCTAAATCTTTTCGTACTTTCCCATGGATGCTTGTGAAAACCATGATTTGCTTCTTGGCATAGTCATCCATGTTGTGCACAGGTTGTGGGGTTCCTGCAAATTGATGATAGGGCAAGCGTTTATCAGTACTATAAATTATGTAGTATGGTGATTTGCCTGTAGTGCTATTGATAGATCCATTGGTGCATGCTGCTACTTGTGGAAGCCAGTCCTCCCAGGAATTGTGCATCGGATTCACCATGTGTCAGAGAATCTCAAGAATTTTACGATTTGTACACTCGACTAACCCATTTGAGGATGGATGGTAGGCAATTGTGAAGGTTTGTGTGATGTCATATTGTTGACATATTGCAGTTAAGAGTTGATTCTTAAATTTTGCCCCGTTATCTGAGAGTATTGCTCTAGGTGTAGAAAAAGGACAGATAAGATGAATGACTAAGGCATGAGCCACTGCTTCAGCAGACTTATTCTGCAATGGTGCAAGTACAGGTTGTACCTCTCTAGTCCGGCAACCTCGGGACCTGACCGGTGCCGGACCATGGAAATTTCCAGACCATGGAAATTCACCCTTTTCCGGGATAGATAGTGACTTGTGCTGACGCTTGGTAGCACTAGCACCACTTTCTCTGCTTCATGGTCTCTTTGAAGACATATTGAAGGGTTAAATGTCGTACAGTAGCTTTTCAAATTTCGCGAGTTTTTAATTACACATTTTTTATTGGAACACACACAAAAAAATAATAAAAACTTGACGGCGGAAACTCGAATTTCAACGTGTTTGAACGGCTCACTAACGTTCAGACGTGCACAATCGTGTAAACAGCGTCATTTCTCTTATGTACAAAGGATTCATTATTGTTTATTACTGAATGTCTTTTTGATTGAATTAATGTTTGTGTGCAAAATGAGCAATACACTTCATTAATAATACGTAGAATATTAAAACACACGAGGAGACGAGACGGCTTTGTTTTCGTTGTTTACAAAACCAGTGATTGACTGGTTCTACATATAAAACTGAAGAAAATAAGACCCTGGTTGTAGCTGTAGTAAAATTAATATGGTTGTTTTAAGTAATGTTATTTGATGTTAATAAATGGAACAATAGAAGTAGCTAACGATAATGGTAAAGAAAAAAAGAGAGATCGCGAATGTAAGTGCGCACATGTGAAAACATATCGTCATTACTCTACATAAGATTATAGCTAACTGCCGGCATTGTTTTCGTTAATGCTTACAAAACCAGTGACTGATTGGTTCTACATATAAAACTGAAGAAAATAAGACCCTGATTGTAGCTGTAGTAAAATTAATGTAAAAAAATTAATATGGTAGTTTGAAGTAATGTTATTTAATGTTAATTAATGGAACAATATAAGTAGCTAACCATTAATGGTAAAGAAAAAAGTGAGACTGCGCGTATGTAAGTGTGCGCATGTGAAAACATATCGTCATTACTCTACATAAGAATATGAAAGCAACACTTATTTACTGCTCATATATATTGAAGGGTTAAATGTTGTACTCTGTATAGACAAGCAGAGAGAGCGAGAGCAGCCGAACTGCGGGATGTAAACAAACCTTAGTTTCCCGCGGCTTTGTTGTTTTTTTTTTTTACGGGGATTAGCCCACCCGGGCATAGGTCACTGACCCACATTGGGGCCTGAGGTGCGAAAATTTAATACTCCTGTAATAATAATTCAGGTAAAAAAAACCTGCCTATCGACCTATTGGACAAACTAAAATCGTTCCGGACCACGGCAGTTTCTGGACCACAGAATGCTGGACTAGAGAGGTACAACCTGTACCACAAATCTAGAGAAGTGGTCAATGCAGACAAGTACCGGTACTTAACTAGAGCCTTGATGGCTTTTTGGTAGTTGCAATAAATCGATTGCAACTGTATCCTATGGACGTTCAGGCGTCGGGTATTCTAAGGTTGGAGCGGGATCTATCGTTATTCCCTTATGTTTTGCACAAGATAAACACTTCGCAATATGATGCTCGATGTCAGTCCTCATAGTTTTCCTTTAATATTTTCATCTATTTTCTGTTGGACATCTGTTTCGCCCCAGATGCCCAGCTTTGGGTGCATCATGGAAAGAGGGCGAGGATGTTATCCTTTAGTGATGTAGGAATACTAATTTGAGAGATTGACTCTTGTTGTGTCTTTACTGAGCGATACAGTATATCATGCAGTAGCTCAAACTGTGAGGTAGTTTTGGCAAATTTACCGCATCTCCCAATTCTAAGGCATAGATTACTTGGACCTGTAGTTCCGCCTTTAACTGTGATAGGGTGAACGTGGGTAGTGGCGTGATAGGAGCTATGTGTCTGGATAGTGAATCGACTACCACCTTCGCACGACCCGGCAAATACTTGAAGTCGGGTGCGAACTCCTGTATGGTAAGATGCCAGAGCACAAGACACCCTGATAAGTTCTTTCCATGAAATAGTTCTGTCACGGCTACATGATCTGTGTGGACTGTGATCGCATATCCAAATATGAGATTCCGAAATTGCTTGAGAGCCCACACTACAGCTAATGCTTCCAAATGAGTAGCTGAATAATGTAATGTGTTTCTGCATCGTTGAGGGTGCGACTGGCTTATGATATTACACGCCACTTCCCTCGATGATCAGTTTGCATGAGCACAGCCCCTAGCCCTAGGCCGGAGGCATCGGTGCACATGGTAAATGGTTTGGTGTAGTCCGGAAAAGGTAACACCGGAGAGTTCGTTAAGGCGTTCTTAAGGGCAGTAAAACTGCCCTCTTGTTCTTTTTTCCACTTATACTGTATGTCCTTTTTGAGGAGTTTAATGAGTGGTGAGGCTAACTTGGCATAACCGTCAATGAAAACACGGTAGTATCCTGATAATCCGAGGAAACTACGAAGTTGATCTGCATTCTTGGGACACGGAAACTGCTTCACCGCCCTTACCTTACAATCTTCTGTGTGTATGCCATTGCCATCCACTTCGTGTCCAAGAAATTCACATATGGAAAGTTTCACTTTCAGTGCAGCTATTTTTAGCTTTGTGAAAACTTTTTGTTGTTTCTTTAAATGGCTTTGTAAATCCCTTCTTACTATGATAAGATCATCTCGATAGGCATACAGTTACCTATCATTCCTGCAAACAAGGTATTTATCATTCTTTGGAATGTTAGCGGCACATTTCTCAAGCCAAATGGCATTCGTAAGAATTCAAAATGTCCCATTGGTGTACTGAATGCAGTTACCTCACGGGATTCCTTATGTAAGGGAATTTGCCAGTACCCATTAAGCTAATCTAGGTTATTGAAGACGGCGTTGTCTTTTCCTAGCGACTGTAGTAAGTCAGTTAGGACAGGCATTGGGAACCTGTCTGGTACAGTTGCTTGGTTGGCTCGTCGAAAATTTATGACTGGTCTCCATCCTCCACCTGTTGGTAATTCTATTGGTTCTTCGATGACTGCTTTGTCGTAAACAGGAAAATTACCCAAACAACATCCCTTTCTTCGTTATAGGTCCTTCAGTTCTATTAAGAGCAAAGACCTCTGTGAGCCTACCTGATTTGGCTGTGCTTAACCCTTAAGCCCTGGGTTAGGGTGCTGCTGGCAGTACCCCTCCCCCCCCTTGATAAATTTATAAAGAATAAACTTTTCCCAAAATAATAAAAAAATGGCGGGAATAGGCGGACGTTCTGGAACGTCACCCGGGGCGCGGTGGTCGGACGTTCTGGAACGTCACCTGGGGCCTAAGGGTTAAGGTAGACTCAAGTGACAAGCCTTTACACGTACACTTTCACTCAGACACACAGCATCTGTTCCTTCACTCACATTTGGCAATCGTACTGTGATTCTAGTTAGTTCCTGACTATGTAACAGTTGTACATCAGTTGACACAGCAGGCTACTAGGTGGAGTTTCAGGGAGTGACTCCTTAACTAATTGAGTCTGTGCGATAGACTTCCCCGCGCCTGTTGAGGCAGTTATTACACGAACACCTGAGGTAACCAATGGATGTGAAGTTTGTATTGCATAATATGTTTTACAGTTATACGTTATGGTGTGATTTCTTGGCTGAATGTTAATGTTGTTCTGCTTTAGTGTGGAAAGACCAATTAACCCATCCGCTGACAAAGAAAATGCCTTTACTATGTAGAAATCCACCAGAAAAGCTTTACTGGACCTAGGAAAATGGACTAGCAGTGTTGTCACCCCTGCTGTGTCTAATTGGATTCCTGACACAGGAATGTCTGTCGGTCTTATTGGCCACTTATTAGGAGGATATCGTTGCTTGAGTTCATTGAATGACGTTAATGAGATAACATTGGCACAGGCTCCCATATCTATGTCTAGGGACAATTGATTGTTACTTATCCTCGCTGCGATTAATGAGCCCGTGTTGGAAGCGTTGTTATCTTGCACCGTTAACTCTAACCCAGATCGTGTTGCTGGACATGCGCATCTTCCCCCGAAAGCTGACTACAGGCATCCCCCGCGTTACGGAAGGGTTCCGCGAAATTCAGTAACGCGAAACCTATTTTCCCATTGACTTCCATTATAAAACTGGAGATGCTTTCCTAAGGAAATTTTTCGTCCCCAAAAAAGTAATTCAAGCACTTTTATTAATGAAAATAAACATTTATAAACACATACAATACAGTACCGTACATTAAATAATTTATGATATACCTTCTTAAAACACCAATTTAGGGGTTAATATTGCATAATATTGCATTATACAGCTATGTGTATGTTTATTTGAGTGCCCCGTCATAGGAGTCCGTCTTCTCTCACTTCAGGACGCCCGAGTCGTCCGTTTTCTTTTAATCTTAGAGTGTACCAGAGACTCTTTTATTTCTAAGTACTGACACAGAATTTGATATTGCAACTGGGGTTGCAATTGTTGAGGCAACTTAGGTATATCTGATTACAGTTGGAATATTCAAGACCCATTGTGAGCGATGTTTAAAGCTTCAACTGTCTTTATGGTTGATAAAACTTGTCAAGTCTGTCAGTCTGAATGGCATGTGTGAGGCCTTGTGTTTGTTAAAATTTAACCCAATTTCCGTAGGGGCGGATTTACTACAAATTCCGTAAGAGCGAAATTCCGTAACCCGGGCTTCCGTAACGCGGGGGATGCCTGTACGTGTCTCCCGTTGGTTTGCATGCTCTTGCTTGATGCGCTGTATGCTCTTGCAATCTTCTGTATTATGGTATGGGGACTCATATGTGGACTCATATAGTACACACCATTTATTCGGAGTGCCTTTAGTGTTTGTAGGCATTTTATTTGCTGTGTAGTGTCCTTGTGGACGTTTTGGTTTAGTAGGATACTCTGGATTTTCAGAGTCCAGGGTGGTTCCTTTCCCTTGATCTTCCTGCAGGCTAGATGGGTTTTTGTCCTTCTGTCCTCCAAGGTAGTAGGCAGCTACCAAACAGGGAGGTACTACCGTCTGGGAAGATATTGGAAGCAAAATGTGTTGTCTAATGGTAGACCTGCTGCCACATGGCATCACAAAAATTTTGACCAAGTCCCAGGTTGCTGATCTGACTTTCTGTCTCACTTACACACAAATGCAGGGTTTTAATTGTTTCTCTTATTTTGACAACACAACATACATATATTGTTTCTCACTACCTGTATTGATCTTTTTATTTATATTTTTATTTATTTATTATTATAATTAATACTACAGGTTGTACCTCTCTAGTCCGGCAACCTCGGGACCTGACCGGTGCCGGACCATGGAAATTGCCGGACCATGGAAATTCACCCTTTTCCTGGATAGATAGTGACTTGTGCTTATGCCTGGAAGCACTAGCACCACTTTCTCTACGTCATGGTCTCTTTGAAGACATATTGAAGGGTTAAATGTCGTATAGTAGCTTCTCAAATTTCGCGAGTTTTTAATTCTTAACGTATTTTATTGGAACACAAAAAATAAATAAATAAAAATTTTGACGGCGGAAACTTGAATTTCGACGGGTTTGAACGGCCCGCCAACGTGCAGACGACGTGCATAATCGTGTAAACAGCGTCATTTCTCTTATGTACAAAAGATTCATTATTGTTTATTACATATGCGATCTCTCTTTTTCTTTACCATTATCGTTAGCTACTTCTATTGTTCCATTTATTAACATTAAATAACATTACTTAAAACAACCACATTAATTTTACTACAGCTACAACCAAGGTCTTATTTTCTTCAGTTTTTATATGTAGAACCAATTTGTCACTGGTTTTGTAATCAACGAAAACAATGCTGTGTCATTTCCTCGTGTGTTTTAATTTTCTATGTATTATTAATGAATTGTATTGCTCATTTTGCACATATAAACATTAATTCAATAAAAAAGACATTCAGTAATAAACAATAATGAATCTTTTGTACATAAGAGAAATGACGCTGTTTACATGATTATGCACGTCGTCTGCACGTTGGCGGGCCGTTCAAACCCGTCAAAATTCAAGTTTCCTCCGTCAAAATTTTTATTTATTTATTTTTTTGTGTGTTCCAATAAAATACGTTAAGAATTAGAAACTCGCGAAATTTGAGAAGCTACTATACGACATTTAACCCTTCAATATGTCTTCAAAGAGACCATGACGCAGAGAAAGTGGTGCTAGTGCTTCCAGGCATAAGCACAAGTCACTATCTATCCAGGAAAAGGGTGAATTTCCATGGTCCGGCAATTTCCATGGACCGGCACCGGTCAGGCCCCGAGGTTGCCGGACTAGAGAGGTACAACCTGTACGTAGAATATTAAAACACACGAGGAAATGACACAGCATTGTTTTCGTTGATTACAAAACCAGTGACTGACTGGTTCTACATATAAAACCGAAGAAAATAAGACCTTGGTTGTAGCTGTAGTAAAATTAATATGGTTGTTTTAAGTAATGTTATTTAATGTTAATAAATGGAACAATAGAAGTAGCTAACGATAATGGTAAAGCAAATGAGAGATCGCATATGTAAGTGCGCATGCGCACACGTGAAAACATATCATCATTACTTTACATAAGAATATGAAAGCAACACTTATTTACTGTTCATATATATTTTAAATAATGTTTCTGAATTTGTTTTTATTGAATTAATGTACGTGTGTGCAAAATTAACAATACAATTTATTAATAATACAGTGGGGTATGCTATAACGAACGGATCCTACTACGAATATTCCTATAACGAACGGTTTTACCTATAAAATTGAGAATGCTATAACGAACGAAACTCTTACAACGAACATTATTTAATTTATTTATTTATTTTATTTATTTATTTATTTTTACTAATTTATTGTTTTTTTATTACAAGTATTAATGATACTCATTATTTCAGGGGTTTAGATGCATATTTATGCACTTTTTTACAATTTTTACAATTTTATATTATATTTTTCAGTGTTAAGTGGTTGTATTTGGGGGCCTGGAACGGATTAATCCTACAACGAACGAATGCTATAACGAACAAGGTTCTAGAACCAATTAGATTCGTTATAGCACACCCCACTGTACGTGGAATATTAGAGGAGACGAGACGGCTGCCGGCATCGTTTATGTTAAAGCTTATGAAACCAGTGACTGATTGGTTCTACATATATAACTGAAGAAAATAAGACCCTGAGTTTAGCTGTAGTAAAATTAATGTAAAAAAATGAATATGGTTGCTTGAAGTACCTGTAATGTTATTTAATGTTAATAAATGGAACAATATAAGTAGCTAACCATTAATGGTAAAAAAAAAAGTGAGACTGCTCGTATGTAAGTGCGCACATGTGAAAATATATCGTCATTACTCTACATAAGAATATGAAAGCAACACTTATTTACTGCTCATATATATTGAAGGGTTAAATGTTGTACTCTGTATAGACAAGCAGAGAGAGAGAGAGCAGCCGAACTGCCGGATGTAAACAAACCTTAATTTCCCGCGGCTTTTTTTTTTAAGGGGATTAGCCCACCCGGGCATAGGTCACTGACCCACATTAGGGCCTGAGGGGCAAAAATTTAATACTCCTGTAATAATAATAATAATTCAGATAAGAAAAAATAAATAAAAAAAAGCTGCCTATCTACCTATTGGACAAACTAAAATCGTTCCGGACCACGGGAGTTTCCGGACCACAGAATGCCGGACTAGAGAGGTACAACCTATATATATATATATATATATATATATATATATATATATATATATATATATATATATATATATATATATATATATATATATATATATGTATATATATATATATATGTATGTATGTATGTATGTATGTATCTATGTGTATGTATGTGCAGTAAAAGTCCAAAAATCCGGATGCCAAAAATCCGGACCACCCGAGAATCCGGACTTTTGGAAAACTAATTATTATTATTTTTTTTTAGCGGGCTTTTGTGTGTATGTGCGCATGCGTGAGCGCCACAGCGACAACAAGCGACCACGTGGTCTCCACTTTAAAACGAGCAATCAAACTGTGACAACATACCGTATATACTCATCTATAAACCCCCCCTCGTTTATCTGTCGACCCTGATTTTTTGACCAAGAAATCGTTAATTTATGATATTCCTCGTTTATAGTTCGACCCACGTTTTTGAGGGTAAGCGAACAACAAAACCTTCAGTAAAAACGCTCTACGTCCTATAAACTGAAACACGAGTGCCGAAGGCAAATTGTTTACCATTTATTATTACAACACTTTACACTGAAACGCGGGTAGTTTCAACAAAAATATTGTATATTTCCATTCAAGTATTTATTCAAGTCAATTAGGAGGGAATATTATTGTAATACAACAGTTTTTTAACTAAACCATTCGAAAAGCGATTACGGTAACATCTTTTGAACGAAAGAAAGCGAAAGTCATTGTTTTCGTCACGATTTTATCCCACTTTCCACTTTAATACGTACGTAATTTCAGCAAAAATATTACATTTCCGTGAATGTATTATATCAAGCACAGTATGAATAGAATATCATTGTAATATAACAGAATTTTAACCGAAAACTATTAAAAAAACGAGTAACGTCTCAAGAACATCGGAAGCTTAGGTAAAGTCTTTTGTTTTCGACATGTATTTTATCCTATTTTACATTGAAATACAGTATTACCCCGCCTAACGCGGTTTCACTTAACGCGTTTTATCATATACGCGGTGCCTCGCCAGAGCTGAACTTTCACTTAATACGGATTTTTTCCACATATACGCGGTGAGTGTCCGGCTCGAGACGCTATTTTTAGATTTGCCCCACCCGCCACCCTGCCTGACTGCCTGTTTTAGCTCATAAAATTCATACAAATTGCCCGGTCAGAATATAATTTACATTGCTGGAATTCTTATAATTTGGTGATCATTTTGAATATAAACATCATATATTTTGCATTAGACATACAAATTTTAGATAAAAATTGTTCTCAGAGTAACTATGTTATCTTTTGTGCAAAATATATGACATTTATATTCAAAATATTCCTGGTCTTACAAGGAATCCAGCAATGTCAATTATATTATCCTAACTTTAGTTTGAGGTATTATTTATTACAAAAAAGTTAAGTATTCTGGTTTTCCCACACATCTCCTTGGGACGGTTGGTGGGGGATGGGGGGGAGGGAGGGACCGACCGACCATCTGTTACTGTGTGAAGAATATTTTTTTTTTTTTTATTAACTGAAGATATTTGTTTTAGCTCATAAAATTCATACAAATTACCCGGTCTGAATATAATTTACATTGCTGTAATTCTTATAATTTGATGATCATTTTGAATATAAACATCATATATTTTGCATTAGACATACAAATTTTGGATAAAATTTTTTCTCAGAGTAACTATGTTATCTTTTGTGCAAAATATATGACATTTATATTCAAAATATTCCTGGTCTTACAAGGAATCCAGCAATGTCAATTATATTATCCTAACTTTAATCTGAGGTATTATTTAATACTAAATGTTAAAAACTCTTGAAGGGAGGATTGGTGGGGGGTGGGGGGGAGGGTTGGGACTGACCGCGCGGTTGGAAGAGTGGGGGAAGGCAAGGTGGGGTACTTTGATTGACAGATAGTGTCGTGAAGATTATTTTTTTTTTTATTAACTGAAGATATTTGTTTTAGCTCATAAAATTCATACAAATTACCCGGTCAGAATATAATTTACATTGCTGGAATTCTTATAATTTGGTGATCATTTTGAATATAAACATCATATATTTTGCATTAAACATACAAATTTTAGATAAAAATTTTTCTCTAGGTAACTATGTTATCTTTTGTGCAAAATATATGACATTTATATTCAAAATATTCCTGGTCTTACAAGGAATCCAGCAATGTCAATTGTATTATCCTAACTTTAGTTTGAGGTATTATTTATTAAAATTTAGTGGTTTTCCCCCAAAAATTTCTCAGAGAGGGAAGAGCCGGCAGTGTAGTGTGAGAGGGGGAGGGAGTTGAGTCCATTATTTGAATGGACATTAACTTGGCGACTGTATTTCTCTATTTCTCTTAAGTATTAATTGTGTGCATGTACCATCATAAAATTAAGATGCTATTTTTACTACAACATAGGTATGTGCCTTCAAAAAGTGGAGTTTGGGGGTCGGGCCGGTTTCTATTGGAATTAATCCCATATGTTCTGTTGTTCACTTAACGCGGATTTCACTTAACACCGGACCCTCTGGGTTCTATTGACCGCGTTAAGTGGGGTACAACTGTACATCACGTTTCAGCAAAACTACTATTTATTTCCGAGAATATATTCATTCAGGCGCAGTTTAGGTAAAATATACGTGTGATGTAATAGTTTTTTAACTGAAAACGATTCGAAAAACACGTACCCTCTAGCCCTGTTCAAGGAGAGGACTGGGAGAAGCTGTTTGGTGCTGCAGACGATGACAAAGAAAATGATTTTGATGGATTTTAATGAAAATATTCAGAAATATGGTATCGTAGTATTTATTCAAGTCAATTAGGATAGAATATTATTGTAATACAGTACAACAGTTTTTTAACTAAACCATTCGAAAAGTGATTACGGTAACATCTTTTGAACGAAAGAAAGCGAAAGTCATTGTTTTCGTCACGATTTGATCCCACTTTCCACTGTAATACGTACGTCATTTTAGCAAAAATATTACATTTCCGTGAATGCATTATATCAAGCACAGTATGAATAGAACAATATTTTGAGTCCTACTCTTTCCATTTACAGATTACTGTACAAGCCCATAATAATGGCTCCTAAAGTAGATAAACTTCGTTGTGTGAAGAGAAAGAAGAACACGTTGAAATTGAGTGACAAACTTGAAATAATTAAGAAACTAGTACCTGGTGTGAGCAATACTGTTCTAATGGAAAATACAACATTGGAAAGTCTACAATTTATGATATCAAAAAGGCAAAGAATAAAATTCTAGAATTCACAGCTTTTTCATTAAAACTGCTCGTTTTGATAAATGAAGCATGCTATATTTGCTAATGAATAAACTATCAAAATGTACCTGTTCATCTCTTCTTTATTCCTCCTTAAATTTTAATTTTAAAAGTACTGCCTGAGAATCCGGAAAATCCGAAAATCCGGACCGACCCAATCCCTAAGCAGTCCGGATTTTTGGACTTCTACTGTATTATTATTATACAGTATATTTTTATTAAATATTATTAAAAAAAATTTTTAATTTTTATAAATTATCATTTATTTATTATTATTACAGTAGGCCCTATTATTATTATTATTATTATTATTATTATTATTATTATTATTATTATTATAATTATAATTATTATTATTATTATTATTATTATTATCATCATCATTATTATTTTTATTTTTATTATTATTATTTTATTATTATTATAATTATAATATTTTCTCCTCTAGGCCCTGATGTGTGTCATTGACCTATGCTCTGGTGGGCTAATCCAGAAAAAAAAAGGTGTTTGGTCTCTGTAGTAGTTGTAGTTGTTCCTTAGAACTGGTTACAAGTGCTACTGACAGAGCCCTTGGAGTAGTTTCCACTGGATCAGAAATTTCCTTCAAGTAATCTACAAGCTTAGTCCCTAGTTTATATTTCTTCTTTTTGGCTGCCTTGCGTGTAGTTTCGTGTAGCACCATGATAAACTGTAGGAACTCAATGATCTTGTTGAAATTTTCCTTACATAGTTAATTTTTCTTAATCTTCAAACCAATCTGAGGATGTCATGCAAGTTTTGAGATCCATCATAGTGTGTCCGGCTATAGCCTGTGCTTTTTGTCCGTTTTGAGCAAACACACTGGTACTTGTATGCTCTGCCATCTTGAAAATCCAAGTAAGTGCACCTCCTTTGGTACCTGACCCGAAAAAGGATATGAATTGTTTCCTAAATATTGTATTGTCAACTGTTTCCTCACAAATGGCTGTAACGTAGATCATTCTTTGTGCCTTACTACCAGTTTTGGCGTTGCTTCGGACGTAAGAAATATTATTGCCATCATTAGTAACATCATTGTTTCGCATTACGTCTTCGCACTCATGCAGAAATGTTAAGGCATTATAATCTGCATCTTCTGCAATATTCTTGTACCTTGATGTTATTTGGAAGTATTTTTACAGTTTGACTGACTGATAAAGTCTGTGTTAGTTAAAGCACTAGCGTTAGTAACAGGTAAAGGTAATAGGTAAGTGTTACCTGACCAAAGATGTCCACTGTGTAAGTCCTTGAACTGAGAATCTTTGAAATTTTCACAGCCAGTTAAGGAGTCACTAAGTATTCACTCTATTTGGCTAATTTGTGGTAATTCTTCACTCTCAGTTGCCACTAGCTCCTGTGAGTCTGTAGATGACTGACCATCTGAGACTGAGTCACTAATTTCCTGTTTGAAACCCAACAATTTTGGAAGGGGGTTCATAAATAGGGATCTTTATCACTTCACTTGCAGCATAACACTCACTAAGTTGACCACTCAATGGGTAATGCAAAAGTATTCATAATGTGTTATGGAAATGAAGAGAAAGAGAATTAAAAGTCTTTATTCTTTGTGTGAGTCCTCTCTTACTTTATAAATGTGTTTATTTAGTTGCTTTTAGGCCCTTGTGCATATAGTTTATTTAATATTGACTACGTGTGAAGACTTTTTGAAGTTCACTTGTCTTAGTGTAGTCTGTAAAATAATGATTGTTTGTGATCTACTGGACTGAAGGGTCCAAAGAGTTTCGACGCCAGGTGGTGACGTCAGAAGTCGATGACATCCCACTCCGGGAAGGATGATGGCACACGTTCTGCGGCGATCAACCTGGGGCTGACCTTTCTTGTGGCGATCAACCTGGGGCTGACCTTTCTTGTGGCGATCAACCTGGGGCTGACCTTTCTTGTGGCGATCAACCTGGGGCTGACCTTTCTTGTGGCGATCAACCTGGGGCTGACCTTTCTTGCGATACCTTTCTTGATCAACCTGGGGGGGCTGATCAACCTGGGGCTGACCTTTCTTGTTGCATCAACCTGGGGGTGACCTTTCTGTGGCATCAACCTGGGGCTGACCTTTTCTTGTGGCGATCAACCTGGGGCTGACCTTTTCAACCTTTTGCGATCAACCTGGGGCTGACCTTTCTTGTATGGGGCATCAACCTGGGGCTGACCTTTCTTGTGGCGATCAACCTGGGGCTGACCTTCTGCGATCAACCTGGGACTGACCTTTTCATCAACCTTTGTGGCGATCAACCTAGGGCTGACCTTTCTTGTGGCGATCAACCTGGGACTGACCTTTCTTGTGGCGATCAACCTGGGGTTGACCTTTCTTGTGGCGATCAACCTGGGGCTGACCTTTCTTGTGGCGATCAACCTGGGGCTGACCTTTCTTGCGGCGATCAACCTGAGGCTGACCTTTTTTGCGCACTGGAGAGTCTTGATTGTTTAAGCAAGTGCCTGCTTGCTTGTCTGGAACCAGGATGATATCCTTCTTAGTACTCATGCATTGTAGTGCTGGCTGCTGGTTGGCTGGCCATTAACTGGCTGGGACACCAAGACAACACTTGGGTTGGCTCGGTTAATGTGGGCTCCACTCGGGTCACCATGAGCTTTGAGCTTGTGATGGGGGGTTTGACCATAAGTCTTTATATTGCCTTTGTTACCATTGGATTTCTGTGTACACATTTTGTAAGTGTTTAAAACCACTGTCCACTTGTTTTCCGTGAAAAGCTTTGTTTGATGATGATTCACTTAAGAGTGTCAATTGGCTCATCAATAATTATTGCCTTTGAGTACTGCACTAGTTTATAGTATTCATCCTGTCGCTGCCACCAAATTTGATAGCTGTTTTGGCATCACACTAATTGCTTTAATTAAATTCTGGAACTTTTAAGTTTCAGGGCTTGATGTAAACACGTTTTGGCATTTTCTGTCTATTTAGTAGTAGGTATATACACGGATATAGCCTGAGAGAATAAGTTATGAATTCTCTCTTGGGAAGTGTTTTGAATATCACTTTGAGATAACACTTGAGTGAAATGGAGTGAACTGCCACTCTCAGGGTGTGAGAGAGCGAGCCGGTTGTTTGCTAAATCAGCTGTCCCTCTCTCGACCATTGAGAGATATGCAAGCCAAGCGATCTAGAGTCATGAATAAAATGGTGAATCACCTGGTGAATAACTTGGTGTTATTCATTTGGGTGAATGTTTACAGTGACCCCTCTGTTAACGAACTCAATCCGTTCCAGAAGGTCGTTCGTTAACCGAAAAGTTCTTTGGAAGTTCAATGGGTTTTTGGGTAATTGGTTCCAGCTCACGGAAAATTTCCTAAATTCAACAAAAATGGTAGAAAAGTTCACTTACTTTGAGGTGTGTATTTAGAAGGCTCCTGGATGATGATGATTGGATTTAGAATGGGGGTGGAGGAGAAGGAAGAAGAGAAGGCATTGGGGTGGAAGAGAAGTCACCCCATGGTGCCATTTCACCCATAAAATTTTAGCTCTCTTGGTGTAATTCAAGATTATTTTCTTAAAATCAACACTGCACTGCATTATATATTGTCAATATGTAAAATATATTTCAAAATGACCAATAATTTGCTTGGAAACACAGAAAAAAAGCGTTTAGTTGAAGAGAGTCTCAAGCAAGATGTTACCTCTAGTGAAAACAGAGAAAGACTAACTTCTGTTTGCTGTGTTAAGAGGCTGGATGCCGCGCATTAAACTAGTCACTTTACCTTCAATTATGTTCAATAATTGTTAAAATGACTAAAAAAATTGAATATTAAACTTTTAAAATTATTGAATAGTATAAACTTCTTGATATTTACTTAAATAGTAAGGAATTTAAGCCCTAGAACCAATTAATGTATTGGCGGACTGATAATAAAGCTGGTTACCCGGTCAGTGCAAGCGAAAACATGTTGAGGTCGGTTCGTAAGAACTCCGTTAACCGAATTTTTTTTCGTTAACCGAATTGAAGATCCTTATGGAAGGCAGTTCGTTAATCGAAATTACGTTAACCGAGGTGTTCGTTAAACGAGGGGTCACTGTATATAAAGCAAAGGTGCTGTTACTTGCTAAGTCAAGTCAGTGACACTTTATAAGTGTGAAAAACTTAAACTCCCTGTCTTGTATAATCCTGAGTCCCCTCCCCTGACACTGACAACTAAACTCCCTTCCCTGTCTGTGAACACCTGTCCTCCCAACCAGCAGAGGAGGTGAGATGGTGTTGATAAGGATTTTACTGGATGAACTTGGATTAGGCTTAAAGTTTTTCGCTTATAAAATGTCACAGACTTGACTTAGCAGAATATAACTTACATTACTGGAATCCTTGTAAGACAGCAAAATAAAATTTTTGGTCCTTTAGCTTAGTACATGGAGTATAAGTTGTACACTAAAGAAGAGTCATATGTTGCTCAAAATTATGGCATTTTCACAGGGAAAATTCTGTACAACTAGCCCCTGTGGTCAGAATATTATGGCATTGAATGTTACAGAATATTTAAAATAAATTCTTTGTGTAGTTCTGTCCATACAGGGTGTAAGATTGTACCATCGTACGATATGTTTTCCCATGTTGAGATGGGGGCTTGTCTTTGGCAGCGCCCGGTTGCCAGTCACCAGCTGACGCTGTTAGAATAAAGTCTACAAAGAACGTGGTCTATGACTCCAACCTCTCACATGGCGCAGTGAGTAGGATATGTCGAGGCCCGACACGCCATTACAGCCCTGACAAGAACGCTGACATGGCCCTACACGTCCACGATTCTCGACGCCCTCAAGGGGACGCCAGGGCTTCTCTACACCGGCGGGGAACACCACGCGCGCCCAGCAGCAGGCCATGAGTGCATTGATGGCTCAGATGGCGTCTCTAGTTGCTGGCGGTGGTCATGCTTCTATGCCGGTCATGAAGCCCTCAGCAGCTGTCGCACCAGAGAAGTGTGAGGCAGAAATGCCAGCAGCTGCGTTTAGGACATGGAGGCGGTCCATGGAGTCATGGGTGCTGTTGAACGGGTGGTCACAACTGGTGGCCACACTCCACATTCGCCTGAACTGCATCCCTGCACTCCAAAGGGTGATTGACTCGAGATACCCCAGCGGTCAGTGGGAGCAGCTCTCGCCCAAAGAAGCCCTGGACACCATCAGTGGAATGGTTCTTCAATCTTCAAACCAAGCTGTGAAATGGAACGAGTTTTTCAACAGCAAACAAGGTGAAGAGGAGCTCATGAAAAGGTATTTTCAACGATGCTTTGCAGAGGCAGTGGAGTGTGAATTTAAATGTCCCACCTGTGATAACGACCTCTCTGAGTACATGCTATTACGTAAAGTTATGGTGGGCCTGAGTAACCCAGTGTTGAAAAGGGAAATTTTCCAGGGGTACTCTAGTTATAATAGTGTTGAAGTGCTTAGAAACAAATGCATGTTATTTGAGGCAGCAGTGAGAGATGCTGGTGTATTGTGTCGTACGTCTGGCCAGGCAGTGGTGGGAACAGCCGCGGAGGCAGTGGCGGTTGGTGATGACGTCACTGGTGAGTCCGAGGTAGCTGCTGCCCGACCTGGACACCCCAATCGCGTGCACTGTGGTAACTGCGGCGTGTCACATGCCTCTGGTAAAAGTAACTGCCCTGCAAGTGGGGCTACATGTCGCAATTGCTGTAAGGTTGGTCACTTCAAAAGGTGTTGTAGGAGTAAGTCAGCCCAAAGTGCTCCTGTGGATGTGTCAGGCGCTGTTACAGTAGCAACAGCCCAGCTATCCCGCCACCCCAGGTTACAAGTGTTCGTGTCCCAGGCCGGGGGCAATTCCCCCGCCACCCCTGTGCTGGCTGTAGCTGACACGGGTGCTATGGTGTGTGTGGCAAGCGCATTCCTGGTCCGGGACATAGGTTTGTGTCCGGGGCAACTTCGGGCCCGTAATGGCCTAAGGGACGTGGCAAACAAACAGCTCAAGTGTCTGGGGTCCGCCCCCTGCCGCCTCGGTGTGGACGAGGGGTCCACTGTCCAGGAGGTCTACTTCGTGCAGACAGCCAAGGCCCTCTATCTGTCATTGGAGGCCTGCAAGTGCCTCAACTTGGTGCCTGTCGACTTCCCGCTCCATAGACGTGCTGTGGCTGCCGTGAGCGATGGAGGGGAGCGGCACACTGCCGACGATCTACCTCCGAACCCTTTACCTGAGAGCAGCCGTTTCCCGCCGAGGCCAGTTGAGATACCCTTGCCTCCTTTGGAGGAGAATGTGGCCAGGCTGGAGGCATGGCTACTCACGCACTTTTCGTCTACCGCATTCAACACCAGCAGGTCCCCACTGCCAGTCATGACTGGTCCCCCTCACCGTATCCACCTGACGCCCGGCACGACCCCCTACGCCTGTCACACACCCGCTCCCGTTCCGAAACACTGGGAAGCGGAGGTGAAGGACCAGTTGGAGGAGGACGTCAGGAGAGGCGTCATCCAGCCAGTGCCTGCTGGTGAGGCTACGGAGTGGTGCGCCAGGATGGTCGTGGTGGCCAAGAAAAACGGTCAGCCCAGGCGCACTGTGTACTTCCAACGCCTCAATGCAAGCTGTCTGAGGGAGACGCACCACACACCTGCACCATTCGACATGGTGTCTGGGGTGCCAGTGCACTCGTTCAAAACCGTCGCCGACGCCTTTTGGGGATTTCATCAAGTGGAGTTGGAGGAGGGGAGTAGACGCCTGACCACATTCATCATGCCGTGGGGCCGTTTTCGATACTGCAGGACGCCCATGGGACATTGCTCAGCGTCAGATGCTTACACCAAGAGGTTTGACGACGCTATTCAGGATGTGCCCCGCAAGTACAAGTGCGTGGATGACACTCTCCTCTATGACTCCAGTGTGAAGGGGGCGTTCTGGCACACTTACGATTTTCTGGAGACCTGCGCCCACACAGGTATCACGCTGAAACCAGAAAAGTTCTTGTTCTGCAGGAGAGAAGCCGAGTTTGTGGGTTTCCTCCTGGGGTGGGACCTCTACCAGCCCACTGCCCAACGTCTGTCAGCCATCAAGGACTTCCCCATGCCGGATCAGCCATCAATCACTGACATCAGGTCCTGGCATGGCTTGGTTAACCAGTTGGCTCCCTTCCTTGCCACTGCACCTGTGATGGAGCCCTTCCGTGAGCTCCTCAAGAAGCCAGTGGGCAAGCAGGTGTATTGGGACGACCAGCTGCGGCTCAAGTTTCGCCAGGCCCAGGACACCATCTGTCAGTTGGCCAGAGACGGCTTGGTGTACTACGACAAATCCAGGCCTACGGCAGCTGTCACTGATTGGAGCAGGGAGGGCATCGGCTTCGTCGTCCTGCAACAATACTGTGCCTGTGCCTCTCCAGAGACGCCCTTCTGCTGCAGAGGAGGGTGGCGGTTGGCTCTGTGTGGTAGCCGACATCTGAGCACGGCCGAGGCCGGTTATGCTGCAGTAGAAGGGGAGGCCCTGGCTGTGGTGTGGTGCCTGCGCAAGGCCAGGCTGTTCCTCCTTGGCTGCCCGAACCTCTTTCTGGTGATGGACCACCGCCCCTTAGTTGGCTTGCTAGGGGACAGAGCCCTCATGGATGTGGCGAATCCGCGCCTGTTCAGGCTCAAGGAGAAGACCCTGCAGTACCGATTCACGGTCAAATACTTGCCACGGAAGCGGAACTGTGCAGCTGACGCCCTATCCCGCTTCCCCTCCCTCAGAGCGGCGCCTGATGCGGAGGACATGGACCAAGAGGAGGACCTGTGCGCTGCAGTGTGTGCAGTCACAATCGCAGCACTGGATCAGGATGGGTGCATCACTATGGACGAAGACACAGTGTGCAAAGCGGCTGCGGATGACCCAGTGTACCAGATTCTAGTGTCGAGGGTGCTGGCGGGCGACTGGCACCCCCACAAGTCGCAGGAGGTGGCCTGTCTGCGCCCGTACTTCTCGGTGAGGGACAGGTTGGCTGTGGTCAGGGGTTTGGTCACCTACACCTTTGACCAGGGCTGCGTGCGCCTTGTCATCCCCGACTCCCTCCGCCACCGGGTCGCCGTTAACCTGCATGTGGGGCACCAGGGCCTCGACTCAATGCTCAGGCGGGCCCGGCAGTCTGTCTATTGGCCTGGCATGGAGGGTGACCTGCAGTATCATCGGTCCCGGTGTGCTGCTTGCGAGACCCACGCCCCTTCCCAGCCTCCGGAGTCGTTGGTTCTGACCCCAGCGCCAGACTATCCCTTTCAACAAGTGGTGGCCGATTTGTTCCACCTGCAGGGCCGCACGTACCTAGCATATGCTGACCGACTGACAGGTTGGCTGGAGATCGCCCACTTCCCCAACGAGGCCACCTCTGGAAAAATCATTGCCAGTCTGTTGGCCTACTTCACGAGGTGGGGGGTACCTGAGCAGATCTCCACGGATGGAGGTACCAACCTTGCCAGCCTTGAAATGACAGATTTCCTCAAGTCATGGGGGGTCGAGGTGCGCCTCTCGTCGGCCCACTTCCCCCAGTCCAATGGCAGGGCAGAGGCTGGGGTCAAGGCTGCCAAGAGTCTCCTCAGGGATAACACTGGGCCCGGGGGTAGCCTGGACTGCGATAGGACATCCCAGGCCCTCCTCCAGTACCTGAACACGCCTCTGCGGGGGGTGAACAAGTCGCCCGCCCAACTTGCCACCGGCCGCCAGCTCCGTGACGGCGTTCCCGTGGCCAGACAGCACTACAAGGTGGACCAGCACTGGCGGCTGGCACTTCGTATGAGGGAGGTGCGCTTGGCCGAAACCCAGGATGGGGTCCTGTCGCGGAGGGAGGTATCCTGCCAGCAGGCTCCCCTAGTCGTGGGCACGCAGGTGCGTGTGCAGGACGCAGCTACCAAGCTCTGGGACAGGACAGGCATAGTGGTGGAAGCCCGCCCTCACAGGCAGTATGCCGTCAGGTTGAGTGGCAGTGGCAGGGTGTCCATCAGCAACAGATGCCACCTGCGAAACGGCTCCACACCTGTGCCTACTACTCCGGTGGTGCACCAAGCTGTACCTCCTGGCCCCCTTTCTGCTGTGCCCTCCATACCCGCGCCCTCCTTCGCACCCACGGCCCCTCCCCAGTCGAGCGCGGCCAGGCCCAGGAGAGGCCGTAGGCCTCCGGGCTGGTTGACGGACTACGTGGTGTAGTGTATGTGATGTAAAATCAGTTTAGAGGGTTTTTTTTTGTTTTTTTCCTTTGTTTGATTGGTTTTTCCTGCATTATTGTTGTTTTTATGAATGCATTGTTTTCCTTTTGTTAGTTCAAATGTGCATTGTCATTTCCTTTTAACTTGGGGGGGAGATGTAAGATTGTACCATCGTACGATATGTTTTCCCATGTTGAGATGGGGGCTTGTCTTTGGCAGCGCCCGGTTGCCAGTCACCAGCTGACGCTGTTAGAATAAAGTCTACAAAGAACGTGGTCTATGACTCCAACCTCTCACACAGGGTAACTTATTTGAAACTGAGTGATGCAGTAAGGAGGCATGGTGGTGTTAGGCAAGGAGGGGTGGGGGAAGAGACCCTTGGGGAGAGAAACTGACTGCTCATCCCCAAAAAGGTTCGTCTCTCACCCCTGCCTCTGTCATTCCTACTGTAACTCGACAAAATATTGTTTATTTGTTATTTATTAACTAGCAAAGTTATATTACTCTGATAATTTGAGCTAATAATACCAGTACCCTTCGGATACAGTGCAATAATTATTTTTATCTTATAATTCGGCACATTACTGATTATATATTGCATTTTTTCTTTCATAGTATTTAATATTTTATATCAATGATAAAACATACACCATAAGAGGCTGATCATCCTGGAATGTACAATAATAAATACAGGCAAATGCACTGCTTCTCACACTGTGTTGTAGAGTGTGAGTGGTGTTGGAGGGTGTGTTGGTTGTGTTGAAGGGTGTGTGTTGATGGTGTTCGGGGTATGTGTATGCATTGAGGTGTGTTCCTGACACACATACACACACACACACAAAACACGGGAATTAAGACAACAAGCATCCAGAGTTAGGGTCTTGTTGTGTGACTGCGTGGTGGTGAGGTAAATATCAGCTGTTGAGGAGCGCGTGACAACATCGGTTCATGTTCCACTTCATCTCTCTAATCACCCACACCTTTCTGCTTTCTCACTCCATTTTTTAAAATATTATGTAATGTAATGATGAAGGGATACAACTTTGCTCATTTGTACTTCTACTTATCACAATCTCCTTAAAAATACTTTAGCTTTTGTTTTTTTCAAGACAACTTAAGGTCATGAGACCCACTTAACCCCCACACAAGAAAGGGTGACCTGACATTCCATCAGAAGGTCAGTAATATGAGACCATTAATCCCACCACCCTTCCTCCACCTGACATTGCTTCAGGTCAGGTCAGGTCTCCCCCCAAAATAATTTAGGTTTTGTGTTTATTCAAGACATCTTCAGGTCATGAGACCAACTAATCCCCCACCCAAGAAAGGGTGACCTGACATAGCATCAGAAGGTTAGTAATATGAGACAACTAATCCCACCACCCTATCTCCACCTGCCATTGCTTCAGGTCAGGTCAGTTACATGAGACCCACTAATCATCCCCCACAGCTCCATGGGAGTGGAAAATATCAGTCTTTGCTGTAACACAGTTTTATTCACACCTGTATCATATAGATTTTAGTTTTTAAATATATTTATTATACCAAACTTTTAGATAAACTACTCTGGAGTATTATAATACAGAAATGTAGTTTCTAACTGAATTAAAACTGCATTTAAGGACTCTGATAGTTTAGAATCAAGGAAAACATCCCCGGCACCCAGAAACATTCTGGGGAAGTGGACTAGTGTCTGTCTGTGTACGATGTCTAGTTTAGACACTCGGAAACTTTTCCCAGTAACCAGAAAAGTTTCCAGAGATAAGGAATTACTCTGGATTTGAAAAAATCTTTTGGTTACTCAGAAATCTTTCATCCCCAGATGTGCTCTGCACCAATTCATCCGCCGAACGGGGATATCATAGTACTGTATTTTGAACATCTGAAGTGGGTTTTCTTCGTTTTTTGGCAAATTGGGGTTTCCATTGCTTCCCATAGATGAATTTGCAGTTTTGGGACTTCGCAGGGTTTTTATTAACCTAACCCTTGCAATGTTTAGGGAGTTACTGTATAACTTTGGTATATTACCCTATGGGAGGTCAGTCTGGGTTCACCACCTCAAATGGGTGAGCACAGTGAGGGCCTTATTCTGTGCATGTCTCCCCAAGATGTCTGCATCAGCTGACTCCCGGCACATGCTTTGAATTCTTGCCCAGACCCAAATTCGTGTAAGTGGAGGAAGCTTTCATATCTCATGAACAGTTGTGTCAATTTATCATTTTCTTAAAGGAGAATTTTTGTATCTAGAACGATCATATCATGGGGGATATCTGTACATAGTTATAGCCAAGGCTTTGGCTATAACTGCCTCCACACACATTCACTTCTGACATATAAACACCCATACTCATCATTTTTCTTGTTTTATATTACATTGCATTTATTTCTAGGCCATATTAGCATATTGTAATGGGTTTTTTAACAAGTTTTTCATTTTATTACAATTAACAATAAACATGGGAGCCTAGCAGGCAAGTCAGTGACATAGTTATAGCCCAATGCTTCCACTGTCTCTTGTACGATTGGCTCCCTGTCCTGGCCGCAAAAATGCCGGCAACTTTAAAACTACCCGCAGACACTCATGGGTACATCCAGGGTGTCATGCGCGAATAATAGAGGACCGCAGAATAAAAATCCGCGTATTAACCGGGCATTCTGTGCATCCTTCTTTCCTCACACAGCCAAACTGTGGAGTGCTCTGCCTTCTTCTGTGTTTCCATACTCATACAATCTGTCTCACTTCAAAAAGCTCATTTTCCAGCATCTTCGTGGTGTAGAATAATGTAGTCTTTTCTCTTCTATTTTTAATTTCATTTTACTCTTACTTTTTCGCCTCCCAGGTCTCGTTATGGATCGATGACCTGTGCCCTGGTGGGCTAATCCCCGAAAAAAAAGGAAAATATCACAAATTATCAGAAACAAATTTATTACAAATGTTACAGTCTACCCTCAAGTCTAATCCATGCTTTATTTATAATAAAGCAAGGAGAGGATTTCCCATTATTATTTATTTGTGTGTGTGTGTGTGTTTACACACGTGCATATATACAATACAGATAAAATAAATAATTGTTCTAAGGGCAAACATATAAAGGGAATACTGTATGCAGTCGGCCCTTCACATACGCGGGTTTAACATACATGCATTCGCAAATACGCGGATTGCCCCGCTGGAGGAATATTCTGTACATTGAAGTACATTCAAATCGCGCGCCATTCAAATCGCGCACGGCACCGAACACTGGAAACCGCCCGCTCCCGCTACCTCACACACACGCATAGCGTGTCGTCACCCCACCCTGCGCTCCCTCACTCAGTCAGTCTCGCTGTAACCACGCTTGTGTTCACATCAGCATTGTAGGTCGACCCTGATTTTTTTACCAAAAAATCGTTAATTTATGATATTCCTTGTTTATACCCAAGTTTTTGAGGGTATTGGAACAACAAAACCTTCAGTAAAAACACTCTACATCCTATAAACTGAGGCTCGCTGTGCCTGAAACACAGAGTGCCGAAGGCAAATTGTTTACCATTTATTATTACGACACTTTACACTGAAACGCGGGTAGTTTCAACAAAAATATTGTATATTTCCATTCAAGTCAATTAGGAGGGAATATTATTGTAATACAACAGTTTTTTAACTGAAAACCAGTACAGTGAGTTCTGCTATAACGCGTGTTTTGAGAACGCGAATTTGCTCTTACGCGATTTATGAATTCGGAACGATATTTGTATAACGCGAACGCTTGTTTGCTATAACGCGATTTTTGCTTACTATTTCTCCAATTTTGTGGTATTAATTGTGAATATGGTAAAGAAGAATATCTCCAAGAAGTGTTCTGGTGATAGAATTCCCGGTGATGATCGTAAAAGAAAGGATATAACACTTGAAGAGAAGCTCGATGTTATCAACCTCAAAATCACCCTTCTCCCCCATCAAGTTACATTCATATTTTTCCAAGGTAAAGTGTTACATTTACTGTATGATTTCATTATTAGATATGAATGTAACATTTATTTAGACTGTGCTATCCTTTGTGTTAGGCTAACTACTAAATTTTTTCGATTTCGAGTAATCTGCACCTAACCCTATTTTCTCCATAAACCCTGTTATTTCTATTACGCGATTTTCTATAACACGATATTTTACAAGAACACAATTATCGCGTTATAGCAGAACTACCTGTACTGTACACTAATGTAAAACAATTTTTATCTCTTGAACAAAATATATGATGTTTATATTCAAATTATTGGCTGTATTGCAAGGATTCCAGCAATGCAAATTATAATTTCCTAACTTTAGTCTGAGATATTATATAAAATAAACACCTTAAAGAATAAAGTTATCACCAATCTTTTGTTTGGGAACACAAGGAGGGAGGTAGCCAGCAATGCATGAAGGGGAACAGGGGGGGGGGTGAGGTGACAGAGTGTGGTGTTTGTTTATTTATTTGAGCGAAGATGTGACAGTTGGCGCTGAAGGCCTACGTGTTTATTTATCATTACTAAAGAGTGACTAAGCTCTTCTCATAATTTGCCACCCAAACGACCTGGGTGAATATAACTTACATTGCTGGGATTCTTGTAAGATAGTGATTTATTTGAATACCTGTACAGGCACCCCCTGCGTTACGGAAGGGTTCCGTTCCCGGAAAATTGACCGTATCGCGAAATTCCGTAACACGAAACCTATTTTCCCATTGACTTCCATTATAAAACTGGAGATGCAGTCCTAAGGAATTTTTTCGGCCCCAAAAAAGTAATTCAAGCACTTTTATTAATGAAAATAAACATTTATAAACACATACAATACAGTACATAAAATAAATTATGATATACCTTCTTAAAACACCATTTTAGGTGTTAATATTGCATAATATTGCATTATACAGCTATGTGTATGTTTATTTGAGTGCCCCGTCATAGGAGTCCGTTTTCTCTCACTTCAAGGCCGCCTGAGTCGTCCGTTTTCTCTCACTTCAAGGCCGCCTGAGTCGTCCGTTTTCTCTTAATCTTAAGCGTGCACCAGGGACTACTGTTTTATTTTTTAGTGGTGACACAGAAGTTGGTATTGCAACTGGGGTTGCAATTGTTGAGGCGACTTAGGTATGTCTGATTACAGTTGGAATATTCAAGATCCATTGTGAGTGATGTTTAAAGCTTCAACTGTCTTTATGGTTGGTAAAACTTGTCAAGTCTGTCAGTCTGAATGGCATGTGTGAGGCCTTGTGTTTGTTAAAATTTACCCCAATTCCCATAAGGGCGGATTTACGGACCGTAACTCGAAATTATTGGTCATAATTTACAAATTCCGTAAGAGCGAAATTCCGTAACCCGGGCTTCCGTAACGCGGGGGATGCCTGTATAAACAATCTACAGTATTACCCCGCTTTACACGGTTTCACTTTCCGCGATTTCTCATTTACGCGGTACCTTGCCAGAACCGGACTTTCACTTTCCGCGGTTCATCTACTCATATACGCAGTGAAGTATAATTTTTTTTTTTTTTATTTAGCTCATAAAATTCATACAAATTACCCGGCCAGAATATAATTTACATTGCTGCAATTCTTACAATATGATGATCATTTTGAATATAAACATCAAGGATTTTGCATTAGACATACAAATTTTAGATCTACTGTAATAATTTGGTTTACACAAAGCAAATATTTTATCCTTTGTGTAGAATATATGAAGTTTACATTCAAAATATTCCCTGACCTGCAAGGAATCCAGAAATGTCAATTATATTATCCTAACTTTAGTCTGAGTTATTATTTATTACTAAAAATGTA
>NW_024748870.1:231775-252342 GCF_018991925.1 Homarus americanus
GATTACGGTACTAAAATTGTTATGTCTAGTGCAAATTATAGCTTGTTTATATTCAAATTAATCACAATCTTACAAGAATCCCAGCAATGTAAATAGTATTCTCCCAGGTCATTTCACTTTGGCATCTTATAAGAGAGAAGCTTAGTCACTTAAGGACTGTTAAATAAACACACATGAGACCTTTGGCTCCAACTGTCAAACATATCACCTCACCTCCTGCTCCCTCCCTCTCCCCCATCTGCCCAGACAGGGTTTTAGGCTTAAAGTTTTTATCTTATAAAATATCTCAGACTAGTTAGGAGAATATAATTTGCATTGCTGGAATCCTTGCAAGACAGCGAATAATTTGAATATAAACGTCATATATTTTGCACAAGAGATAAAAATTAATCACCTGTATCACATTACAGTAGTGATTTAAGAATAAGAGAGTATATATATATATATATATATATATATATATATATATATATATATATATATATATATATATATATATATATATATATATATATATATATATATATATATATATATATATGTCAACCCTCACTTTACGCGGTTAATGTAACCCGCAGAGTCCCGCGGAAAGTGAGGAACACGTAAAGTGAATAACATAACATATGGGATTAATTGAAATAGAGTCCGGGCCGACCCCCAAACTCCACTTTTTGACGACACACAACTTTGTTGTAGTAAAAATTTTATCTTAACTTTATGATGGTATGAAAAACAAGTAATATAGAAGAGGTTAGGTTAGGAAAAATAAAGGTTAACATAGGAAAAATAAAGGTTAGGTTAGGAAAACTAAAAGTTATGTGGAACACTTACGTTAGTAGAAGAGATGGGTCGGCGTACGGGGATGGAGGCTGGTTCCGAGGCAGAGGGCAGGCTACTGGCCCTCAGGTGAATCACCATTACTAGGTGCATCACCATCACTGTCACTTACAGTTGTCAGGGCTTCCCTGACAAATCCCTCAAAGTCATCTTCACTGTCACTATCACTGGCTTGGGCTGACTGTGGTGGGTTGCGGGCGAAGAAATCTGTTATGCTTTGCTGACGGCTGGTGTTGATGTTGTCGTGATACACCTTGATGTAGGGCTCCATAGTCTGCAACAGCTGGGTAGTGAAGATTTCATACCTGTTTGCGTCAGGGTCGTCGGAAAGGAGGAGCTTGGCTTTCTCGATACACTCGATGGCACCCCTAACATTACTATGGGATAAGTGTTGTTCTTCTTGGGATGACGCACCACCTGCCTCTTCACTGACGTCGTCATCATCATGTACCATCTCCTCGGTAGTCACATCAGGTTCCATTATCACCTCCATGATGTCGTCGTTGGTGGTCTCGGAGAAGCCTGGAACTGTAACAGTCTGCGCAGCTTCTCTGGCAAGGTCCACTGCTACTGCAACAGTCTGAACCTCACCAGTCACAGATTGACTCCTCCTCTCACCTGGTATTCCATGCAACACATGTCTCCATGCGTGACGAATTGTAGCAATAGACAGCTGATCCCATGACTCCACCAAGAAGTCCACAGCTTTCTTGATGTTAAATACTCTCCAGAATTGTTTGAACAGTATATTTTGCTGTGCCAACTGTTGATCCTCATCTTCTTCGCTCTTGCTATCGGTGGTGGTGTCACTCAGGTTACGCAACTCTTCCCTGGTGTTGGTGTAGTCATTCAGGAGTTTGAATTTTTTCGTAGAGAATGCAGCTTTTACATTACAGATTAACTCTTGGTCCATGGGCTGTAATATAGACGTAGTGTTGGGAGGAAGGAAGACCACTTTTACGTTGGGGTGACGATCTAACAGTAGGGGCGAGTGTCCTGGTGCGTTGTCCAGCAGCAACAAAATCTTGAATGGCACATTCTGCCGCTCACAGAATTTCTTTACATCGGGAACAAAACGGTCATCAAACCAGGAGAGGGACAGTGTAGAGAACATCCACGCCTTATGTGCGGTCAGCCAGTGGACATTTAGCTTGGTCATGTCCATGGTTTTGTAGGCGTGCGGCTTGCGTGCTGTTTGGATCACCGATAACTTGAGCTTACTGGTTCCGGAGGCATTGGTGGTAAACAGGACGGTGATGCGTTCCTTTTGCATCTTCTGGCCCCGAATCTTGCTGGCATTCTTTACAACAAAGGACTTGGAAGGTAGCTTTTTCCAGAAAAGACCAGATTCGTCCATGTTAAACACCTGGTCGTCACTGTACTGTCCTTCCTCCATAATCTCACGTAAAAACGGAGGAAATTCCCTAGCCGCAGCACGATCAGCACTCGCTTCTTCACCACCAATGTTTATATTGGTGATCTTGTTCCAGATCTTAAACCTCTGTAACCACCCAGAGGAAGCATTAAAGGGTTTGGGCTCTGTAATTCCCATCTTTCGTGCCACTGCAATGTACAGTTCACGTGCGTAGTCCTTAACAGAGCGCGTGTCGACCGCCATGTTCCGTCGCGCTTGACGCACCAAGTACCTCACAAGTAATTTTTCTGTCTTGAGAAGCACCTGGTTGTGAAAATACTTGATCATAGAAGCACCTGTAGACTTTGTGATCTTCATGTGCTCCTTTATCTTGGCTGCATCCTTCTTTATTGTTCGAATCGTAGATTCATTCACACCATGCTGGCGCGCCAAATCAACCTGTCTTGGATGATGGTATACTTCACCTCGTAGCTTAAGGAACGTCGTGTCTTCTTTGGCTTAGTGCCGCTGGGTCCAGGTAAGGAAAGGTTTCTCTCTGGGGGTGGTGGTCCAGCGGAAGCCATTTTAGAGAACAATGGATGCACGTTTACACGGTCTGGCGTGGAGGGATGAAACTGGCGCGGCTAGGTCAAGGATCGTCTTTCCTCCCTCCCTCCCTCCCCTGGATGGACACGTCATAATACTTTAAGCCAATTACAGCTAACAGCAGAGGGGGGTAGGGATGCATGGCCAATCACAGTCCGATACATCATATGACGTCAGTGATAACGCAACAAAGACACACACTGCGCAACCTTACCGTGCAGCTTGCCCAAGCGGAGGGAGGAGGAGGGAGAGGCGAGGAGCACAGGCAGGCGGGTGGCGGGTGGGGCGAATCTAAAAATAGCGTCGCGCCGGACACTCTCCGCGTAATGGGGTTTACGCACCGCGTAATGTGAGCACGTTAGGTTCTGGCAAGGCACCTCGTTAACGTGGAAACGCGGAATGTGGGACCGCGTAAAGTGAGGGTTGACTGTACTATATACAGGTAGTTCTGCTATAACGCGATAATTGTGTTCTTGTAAAATATCGTGTTATAGAAAATCGCGTAATAGAAATAACAGGGCTTATGGAGAAAATAGGGTTAGGTGCAGATTATTCGAAATCGAAAAAATTTAGTAGTTAGCCTAACACAAAGGTTAGCACAGTCTAAATAAATGTTACATTCATATCTAATAATGAAATCATACAGTAAATGTAACACTTTACTTGATGGGGGAGAAGGGTGATTTTGAGGTTGATAAGATCGAGCTTCTCTTCAAGTGTTATATCCTTTCTTTTATGATCATCACCGGGAATTCTATCACCAGAACGCTTCTTGTTGATATTCTTCTTTACCATATTCACAGTTAATACCACAAAATTGGAGAAATAGTAAGCAAAAATCGCGTTATAGCAAACAAGCGTTTGCGTTATACAAATATCGTTCCTAATTCATAAATCATGTTAGAGCAAATTCGCGTTATCAAAACACGCGTTATAGCAGAACTCACTGTACTTACATATACACTTTTACTCTTAAATCACTACTGTAATGTGATACAGGTGATTAATTTTTATCTCTTGTGCAAAATACATGACATTTGTATTAAAATTATTCACTGTTTTACAAGGATTCCAGCAACGCCGGGCAGATGGGTGAGAGAGAGGGTGGGAGCGAGTGAGGGGGCGTGGGGGGAGGGGAGTAGTACGTTTGACAGTTGGCACAGGCCCAGGTCTAACGCGTGTATATTTATCTGTTCTTAAGTTACTAAGCTTCTCTCTTATATAAAGCCAGTGAAATGACCTGGGTGAATATAATTAACATTGCTGCGATTCTTGTAACATATTGATTAATTTGAATATAAACATGCTATAATTTGCACTAGACAAAACAATTTTAGTACCGTAATCAAATTAGTACATGTGCGCTCCAGTTTTGTACTAAGGTCATTTATTTCTATTACATTTCTTTTAGTATAGTGTGTGCATGTAAATGGATGAAAATAAATGAAGAAATCTATGTAAATCTACCCAAAAATACAGTTGAAAAACTTTTTTATAAAATGTACTACAGTACTGTACACAAATGAACAAAAAAATTTTATCTCGAGCAAAATATATGACATTTTTATTCAAATTATTGGCTGTCTTGCAAGGATTCCAGCAATGCAAATTATAATCTCCTAACTTTAGTCTGAGATATTATATAAGATAAAAACTGTAAGCCTAAAAGGCTGGGGGGGGGGATGGGGGGAGGGACTGACGGAGCCAGCCAGTCAGCGAGGGGGGGGTTGAGGTGATAAGTTTGAGCCGAAGGTCTCTGTGTGTTTATTTAGCTGTCCTACTAAGCTTCTCTCATTTTAAAATGCCAGTGATATGACCTAGGAGAATATAATTAACATTCTTGGGATTCTTGTAAGATACTGATATATTTGAATATAAACATGTTGTAATTCGCACTAGACATAACAATTTTAGTACCGTAATCAAATTAGTACATGTGCATTCCAGCTTTGCACTAAGGTCATTTATTTCTTTTACGTTTCTTTTAGTATGGTGTGTGCATGTAAATGGATGAAAATAAATGAAGAAAATTATGTAAATCTATCCTAAAATACAGTTGAAATTTTTTTATAAAATGTACTACAGTTGTACCCCACTTAACGCGGTCAATAGAACCCAGAGGGTCCCGTGTTAAGTGAAATCCGCGTTAAGTGAACAACAGAACATATGGGATTAATTCCAATAGAAACCGGCCCGACCCCCAAACTCCACTTTTTGAAGACACATAACTATGTTGTAGTAAAAATAACATCTTAATTTTATGATGGTACATGCACACAATTAATACTTAAGAGAAATAGAGAAATACAGTCGCCAAGTTAATGTCCATTCAAATAATGGACTCAACTCCCTCCCCCTCTCACACTACACTGCCGGCTCTTCCCTCTCTGAGAAATTTTTGGGGGAAAACCACTAAATTTTAATAAATAATACCTCAAACTAAAGTTAGGATAATACAATTGACATTGCTGGATTCCTTGTAAGACCAGGAATATTTTGAATATAAATGTCATATATTTTGCACAAAAGATAACATAGTTACTCAGAAAATTTTTTTATCTAAAATTTGTATGTCTAATGCAAAATATATGATGTTTATATTCAAAATGATCACCAAATTTAAGAATTCCAGCAATGTAAATTATATTCTGGCCGGGTAATTTGTATGAATTTTATGAGCTAAAACAAATATCTTCAGTTAATAAAAAAAAAATAATCTTCAGGACACTATCTGTCAATCAAAGTACCCCACCTTGCCTTCCCCTCTTCCAACCACGCGGTCAGTCCCAACCCTCCCCCCCACCCCCCACCAATCATCCCTTCAAGAGAAGAGTGGGTGAAAAATTTAGATTTTAACATTTTGTATTAAATAATACCTCAGATTAAAGTTAGGATAATATAATTGACATTGCTGGATTCCTTGTAACACCAGGAATATTTTGAATATAAACGTCATATATTTTGCACAAAAGATAACATTCTTACTCAGATTAAACATTTTATCTAAAAATTTTGTCTAATGCAAAATATATGATGTTTATATTCAAAATGATCATCAAATTATAAGAATTCCAGCAATGTAAATTATATTCTGACCGGGTAATTTGTATGAATTTTATGAGCTAAAACAAATATCTTCAGTTAATAAAAAAAAAAAAATATTCTTCACAGGGTAACAGATGGTCGGTCGGTCCCTCCCTCCCCCCCACCCCCCACCAACCGTCCCAAGGAGATGTGTGGGAAAACCAGAATACTTAACTTTTTTGTAATAAATAATACCTCAAACTAAAGTTAGGATAATATAATTGACATTGCTGGATTCCTTGTAAGACCAGGAATATTTTGAATATAAATGTCATATATTTTGCACAAAAGATAACATAGTTACCCAGAGAAAAAATGTTATCTAAAATTTGTATGTCTAATGCAAAATATATGATGTTTATATTCAAAATGATCACCAAATTATAAGAATTCCAGCAATGTAAATTATATTCTGGCCGGGTAATTTGTATTAATTTTATGAGCTAAAACAGGCAGTCAGGCAGGGTGGCAGGTGGGGCAAATCTAAAAATAGCGTCTCGAGCCGGACACTCACCGCGTATATGATGAAAAAATCCGTGTTAAGTGAAAGTTCAGCTCTGGCGAGGCACCGCGTATATGATAAAACGCGTTAAGTGAAACCGCGTTAGGCGGGGTAATACTGTACAGTATTGTACACTAATGTACTACATTTTTTATATCTTGAGCAAAATATATGATGCTTATATTCAAATTAATCTCTGTCTTGCAAGGATTTCAGCAATGCAAATTATATTATCCTAACTTTAGTCTGAGATATTATATAAAATAAACATAAAGAAATCACCAATCTTTTGCCTGGGAACACAAGGAGAGTGGAGGGGGGAGGGGTGAGGTGACAGAATGTCTGGCATTTGTTTGTTTATTTATTTGAGATAAGATTTGACAGTTGGTGCTGAAGGCCTGCCTGCGTGTTTATTTATCATTACTTAAGAGTGACTAAGCTCTTCTCATAATTTGCCACCCAAACGACCTGGGTGAATATAACTTACATTGGAGGGATTCTTGTAAATAGTAATTTATTTGAATACAGTGAACCCTCACTTTACACGGTTAATTCAACCCACGGCGGCCCACGTAAAGTGAGAAACGCGTAAAGTGAACAACATAACATATGGGATTAATTGAAATAGAGACCGGGCCGACCCCCAAACTCCACTTTTTCAGACACAATACCTACGTTGTAGTAAAAATAACTTCTTAATTTTATGATGGTATGCACACACAATTAATAATTAAGGGCCTCTTTGTCAAACCCCTCAAAGTCCATATAAGTCCATATCCTCACTATCATTATCACTATCACTGACTTGGGCCGGCTGTGGTGGGTGGCGGGTGAAGAACTCGGTAATGTTTTGATGACTGGGCGACCTTGTGCGCACCCTGCTCACGCCGCTCTCCGCGTAAAAGGGTACACACACCGCGGAAAGTGAGCATTCCGGTTTCGGCAGGGTACCGCGTAAACGTGGAAACGCGTAAAGTGGGACCGCATAAAGCGAGCGTTGACTGTACCTCTATGTGCAGTGAGGGCATAAAAATTCCTTTGCAGTCATTTCATAGACTCGTGTGGCTAGCCCATTTATATATTTAATTACATTATATAAGTTTCAAAATGCTAACTTGTTGATTCTTAACAAAAAATTTTTTTGAATATTAATGTATTTCTTTTTTCACAGGCTACATGTTACAGAAATATAGCAACAAGAGTGATTGAAAATATTATAGCTCTGAAGACATAAGTGCCAGCATGTTTTATTTTGTAAGCAGTAAGTATGTGTTATTTTAAAATACAGGGGTAAATGTAAATAAGCACTTGTGTAAATAAATAATGCACAAATGTGTCTGTAAAAAGTGAATGTTATAATTTTTCATACATATGATAATTATTTTGTAGGATCTTGTTTGTCAAAATTACTGAGAACTGCAAATTATATAAAAAAATCATGGAATCTTAATTTCATTTACCTTTATCCAAGACACAATTGTATTTCAGTTTTCAGGTACACTCATACCCCCTCATAACCCAAGTCAGATTATCCAAAGGTCCAAATTATGCAAAGTGTCGGAATTTGGTCAGTGAATTTGACTCTTTGTCGAGATAAGTGTATTTTTGTTCAAGCTGGAATGCGACGTCAGCAATGTTGCCTAGGTGTGTTAATTCCTAGCCAATTCACCAGGCCAACATACAGGCAATTAAAACATCTAATAATTACTTAAGTAATATTAGGAGGACACGTTGTTACCTGGCATTAAATTGCAATTCTCAAAACCCCCTCCTTCACCCTCCACCATACGCATCATGACCTTCATCTCTTGCCTGGCGATTCAGCTATAAATACACACAAAGGGAAGCTCCGCGAATTTGTGTTCTAATTGCTGAAATACTCCGCTCTGCTAGGATATTATATACGGTATTTGTACTTATTAACACAGTGATGAAGTAGAGTGACTTTTAATTTGTTATGTGTCTCAATTATTGTATTTGGGACAATTTCTTATATGATTTCTGGTCAGCATGGCGACCACAACACAATTTCTTTGTGAAGTCGTTTTGATCGTTATGAATATTCCTTGCCTTTAAGTCACTCAGTGAATGTTGCTGCACCCTCCCAGACTCTTCTTCACTGAAAGAGAATATGTGAATATATCTATTTGTATATACATACTGTATATATGTAGACTGTTTACAGTTTTCTTTGTCCCAATTATTCACGTGCTAGTATGAATGCCATGACTGTTTTTCTTCCTATTCTTATGTTCGTTCACAAAAAACCTTTGGGTTTCCGCCCTCGGTTTTCTTATATTATAATTAAAATTGCTCTCAGCATAAAGACCAGATTTGAGTTTTTCTCTTCATAACTTTATTTTTGATGTCCTCAGTAGCGGGTTCAATCTTTCCAGGCGAACTTTAGCGAGGCTGCTAGACTTCGCGTTCCTTCCGGAATGTTGACCTTCCGGTCTTCCCAGCAATCTAGAGTTATGTTGAAATGGACTTTACATCCTTATATGGGTTATATGAGAACAATTCAGGGTGGAATTCTCAACCCAATAAGTATTGCTAGAGTAATAGTGAACGCTGTTGCCAATAAAGCGCTATGTTAGCCGCTCAGCACTGTCAACCCTGCCGGATGATAGTGCGTACGTAGAGATTCTCGCTTAAGCTATTACTTGGGGGATAATGTCTGTGCCCCTGATTGGCAACAAATAGAGATCTTGATGATCCCTCTAAATAAAATGTTCTAAATGAAATTATTTTATGTAAAAAAAAAAAATTCATTGAGCTAAGGGATACTTGAGATAAGATTCGGGAGAGAGATACGTCATGGTGAGTTAATTGTTTATAATTGTCAAATGAGTGACTTATATAACAATAAGAGATCTTAATGAATTAACTTACTAATAATATGATAATTTGGAGTTATATTGATTAAGTTTGGGAGAAAATGGTTTCTCCCTTATATTTTTATAATGATATAATGTGACTCATGGTGTCCTTGATAGTATTGAGTGATGAGCTACGAGAACTAGAAAGTTCAGCTCATACACTACACACAAGGAATTGATAGTTTTGAGTGATGAGCTACAAGGACTAGAAAGTTCAGCTCATACACTACATACAAGGAGTTGATAGTATTGAGTGATGAGCTACAAGGACTAGAAAGTTCAGCTCATACACTACATACAAGGAGTTGATAGTATTGAGTGATGAGCTACAAGGACTAGAAAGTTTAGCTCAGGCACTACATACAAGGAATTGATAGTTTTGAGTGATGAGCTACAAGGACTAGAAAGTTCAGCTCATACACTACATACAAGGAGTTGATAGTATTGAGTGATGAGCTACAAGACTAGAAAGTTCAGCTCATACACTACATACAAGGAGTTGATAGTATTGAGTGATGAGCTACAAGGACTAGAAAGTTTAGCTCAGGCACTACATACAAGGAGTTGATAGTATTGAGTGATGAGCTACAAGGACTAGAAAGTTTAGCTCAGGCACTACATACAAAGAATTGTCTGTCAGTAGAGAAATTGAATTCAGTAGTAGTAGTTTCACCTAAGAACCAAGGGGGCCATACTACATGTAATAATAAAATATGTAGAGCCACTTGGATTACTAAGATAGATCCTCATGTGGCTTGCATAATTCATGGCAGCTGTGTCTCAAATAACCTATTTTCACTGATAGATTGTTCAGTTTGTTATGATCAAATTTTTCAATTTCATCAAGCTACAGGTGATAAGAAAGAACTATTGCAGGTCCAAATTCAAAATAGGTGGAATAAGGCCTTGAAAAGTAATTTTTAAATGTACAACAATGGAAAGATCCCAAGTTGGCAGAAAGTTTAGTTTTATTGGTGTTAAGTAAGAGACTTAATCCCCACTTAGACAGGCCTGCTTGTGCTAAAAAAAAAAAAAAAAAAATTATTGGACTTTCCAGACAATGGGGCAGTAGGAAGTCTACAAAAACCTCTATCTACTCAGTCTGATTTCAGTGGATTCCAGGAGCAGGACAATAGGCTGGTTCTAATCATAGTATTCAGTCTCGAGCAGGAAGAACCTGTTGAGACTGACTTCATCCTATCCACATTTTGGCAACCACTTCCACCTGGGGCAAGAGTGTTGGTTGCTATGAGTGGAAACAGGCTGCTGTCAACTGCCACGCAGCTGATGGATAACAATGAGTGTAAGGATGATCCCAACAGGTCTTGGATAACATTGGTACGATCTAAGTCTTCTGTGTTTTCTACTACATCTGAATCTGTGGATTCCTTATTCAGGGTATTTTATGAAAATGTTTTTAAACTTCCTGATTCTCAGCACTTACAAAGAGACAGGAAGGACAAGCAACTGTGGGTCATCATTCATTATTTTTGGTAGGTGGTACTACACTTTCTTGGCCTGATATTTGCCCAAAGATGATCTATGAAATAGACGAAGTTTGGCTAATGTATTGAAAGACTTAACGTTATTAACTAAGTTTGTGCTGGACTATGAAGAAAATTCAGAACTGGACAAATGTTTCACTGCTGCTTTAAAAGGGATCCCATATTCCCTGTACAACTCATTTTTGATATGTTGCTGAAAGCCCTAATGCTAAAGTCCAGCTAAGGGAGTAAGCCACAAATAATGCTTCAAGTGGTAGTGCTTATTTATTGCTACGTTCTTCCCCTCTTTCTCCTGCTTTGTTTGATGAACAATCATTGGTTAAATATAGATCTGCTGTTGAGCAAGCTATTAATAATACTGTTCCCAGGATTCCTCAGACCTTTTGGAAATCTAAAAGAGGAAGGTTTTACAGGGGAACAGGACCAGCTGCTCGGTTCAGTTATCAACCGAGAGAAAACTTTAGTGGAGGAAATAATCAAAGACGTAATAGGGGTGACCGTTTGTTCAAAAGTGGAAGGAGACGTTATTCCACCACTTCAGCATCCACTCCCTTCCAATGAAGCCAGAAAGCTGGGTCGTCTATTCAGCTACTAAACAGAGGTGTCATAGAACTGTTGCAGTCAGAGAAATGTTTCATGTCTCGCCTATTCCCAGTCCCCAAGAAAGGCAGCGACAAATTAAGGTGGATTTTGGATCTTTCAATCCTAATCAAATTTATTACAAAAAGAAGTTTCAAGGTGCTCACTTATGACCATCTGAGGCATCTACTTCCGCCCAATGCTTGGATCTCAAAAGTGGATCTCGAAGATGCCTATTATCACGTTCCTGTTGCTCCCAGGTACAGAACATTTCTGGTGTTCAAAGTAGGGGAATTAAGTTATCAATTCACAGTGATGTCATTCGGCCTGACAATTGCGCCCAAAGTCTTTACAAAACTGGCGAACATTCCCAGGAAGATCCTTGCGAAGGAGGGCATTATTAGCCAATCTAGACGATTGGCTAATAATGGGAAACTCTTTTGAAGATTGTCAGAGGGCGACCCAACGTACACAAGTACTATTTCAAAACCTTGGTTTAAAGATAAACCAGGTCAAATCAAATTTTTGAAATTTAATACCATGTCAAAAGTTTGATTGGTTAGGTCCCCAGTGGGATACAAATCAGCAGTCAGTCAGTTTACCAAGAACAAAATTAACAGATTTGATAAACAAAGTAGAAGCCTTTTGTGTAAAACACAAGGTTTCTTGGCACGATTGGGAAAAACTTCTGGGTCTGTTGAATTTCGCCACAATAGTGGTTCCATTGGGAAAGTTAAGGAAAAACCAACTATCTCATCTGGGCTCGAAGTTGCTTCGCAGAAACAGAAATGTTGCTTCTTCTCTCCCTATTCAGATAAAGAATCATCTGTTATGGTGGACAAAGTTGGACAATCTAATCGGTCCCTCTCCCTGGGTTCCACCTCAGACAGGTTTGGTCGTTTATACGGATGCTTCCAAAGTAGAATGGGGATACCATTCTTCAAAAGGGGAATTCAGTCAAGGGAAGTGGAGCAACTTCCTTTGCGACAAACATAAATATAAAAGAATTAGCAGTGGTCCTATTCTTTTTGTCGGCAAACCCAAATTTACAAAATATGACGATCCTGTTTGCCATGGACAACAAAACCGCAGTGTTTTGTCTCAATCATCAAGGATCAACAAGGTCTTGGCCCCTTCTACAACTATAAAAAAAAAAAAAAAAAATTCAGTATTCGTTTAACACAAACACTTTACCCCAAAGCAACTTATATACCAGGAGTACAAAATAATTGGGCAGATGCGCTGTCACGTCTCCGGCCAGTATCGACAGAAACAGAATGTTCCCTAAAGGTATCGGAGTCTAACATTCTAGTGAAGAAGTTTGGAACTCCACAGATTGATCTGTTTGCCACCCTAAAAAATCACAAGATGCCGCTTTATGCATCTCTGGAAGGGTCAAATCTTCTAGGAGATGCCCTACTCTTAGATTGGAACCTTTGGAATTCAATCTATCTGTTTCCACCTGTGAAAATATTGCCCAAATTGGTTCACAAACACAGATCCTTCAAAGGCAAGGTCCTCTTAATTGCACCATATTGGATCCTACAACCTTGGTGCCTGGATCTGCTGGACTGGTGCCCGAATTCGCTACAATTGCAACAAGGATGTCTAGACCAGGTAGTACATTCTCAGTTAGAGATATCCTTGGCACTTCACGCTTGCGGTTTCTCAAAAAAAGTTTTAATAGGTTGCTGGGTAATTCCAATATAGCTCACCAAGTATTAGCAGGTCATAGACCCCAAACTTCTATTCAATATGAGAAAGCTTGGAATCTTTTTCAACAATTTATCAAGTTAACAACTCCAGAATCATTATCGGAAACAGTTTTGTTACAATTCTTAGAATTTCTGTTCAGAGTTAAAGGCCTTCAAGGATCGACAATTGCATCTTATAAATCAGCATTGGTTGACCCTCTTGCTTGGGGTTTTAATATTACTTTGAACCCAAGGATTTATCAAATGCTAAGATCGTCCTTTTTCATTCAGAGACCTCCTCGCCCTAATCTATATAAATGCAGATATAGCTAAACTACATAAATGCAGATACACCTATCTATATAAATGCAAAAACACCTAATCTATATAAATGCAGATACACCTAATCTATATAAAAGCAGATACACCTAATCTATATAAATGCAGGTACATATAATCTATATAAATGCATATACACCTAATCTATATAAATGCAGATACAACTAATTTATATAAATGCAGATACAGCTAATCTATATTAATGCAGATACACCTAATATATATAAATGCAGAAAGACCTAATCTATTTAAATGCAGATAAACCTCATCTACATAATGCAGATAGAACTAATCTATTATATGCAGATAAACCTAATCTATATAAATGCAGATACACCTAATCTATATAAATGCAGATACACCTAATCTATATAAATGCATATACACCTAATCTATATAAATGCATATAATCTTAATTTATATAAATGCATATACAGGTTGTACCTCTCTAGTCCGGCAACCTCGGGACCTGACCGGTGCCGGACCATGGAAAATGCCGGACCATGGAAATTCACCCTTTTCCTGAATAGATAGTGACTTGTGCTTATGCCTGGAAGCACTAGCACCACTTTCTCTGCGTCATGGTCTCTTTGAAGACATATTGAAGGGTTAAATGTCGTATAGTAGCTTCTCAAATTTCGCGAGTTTTTAATTCTTAACGTATTTTATTGGAATACACAAAAAAATAAATAAATAAAAATTTTGATGGCGGAAACTTGAATTTCGACAGGTTTGAACGACCCGCCAACGTGCAGATGACGTGCATAATCGTGTAAACAGCGTCATTTCTATTATGTACAAAAGATTTATTATTGTTTATTACTGAATGTCTTTTTTATTGAATTAATGTTTATGTGTGCAAAATGAGCAATACAATTCATTAATAATACGTAGAAAATTAAAACACATGAGGAAATGACCCACATTGGGGCCTGAGGGGCAAAAATTTAATACTCCTGTAATAATAACAATAATTCAGATAAAGCTGCCTATCTACCTATTGGACAAACTAAAATCGTTCCGGACCACGCGAGTTTCCGGACCACAGAATGCCGGACTAGAGAGGTACAACCTGTACTCCTAATATATATAAATTCAGATACACCTAATCTATATGAATGCAGATACACCTAATCTATATAAATGCAAATATACCTAATTTATATAAATGCAATTGCAGCTAATCTATGCAAATGCAGATACACCTAATCTATATAAATGCAGATACACCTTATCTTTATAAATATTGATACACCTAATCTATATAAATTCAGATACACCTAATCTATATAAATGCAGATACACCTAATCTATATAAATGCAAATATACCTAATCTATATAAATGCAATTACAGCTAATCTATGTAAATGCAGATACACCTAATCTATATACATGAAGATACATCTAATCTATATGAATACAGATACACCTGATCTATATAAATGCAGATACACCTTTCTATATAAATGTTGATGCACCAAATCTATAGAAATGGAGATACCCCTAATCTATACAAATGCAGATACACCAATTCTATAAAAATGCAGATACACCTAATCTATATAAATGCAACTACTGCTAATCTATGTAAATGCAGATACACCTAATCTATATAAAGGCAGATACACATAATGTATAGAAATGGAGATACACCTAATCTATAAAAAATGCAGGTACATATAATCTATATAAATGCTGATACACCTAATCTATATAATTTCAGATACACCTAATCTATATAAAGGCAGATACACATAATGTATAGAAATGGAGATACACCTAATCTATATAAAAGCAGATACACCTAATCTATATAAATGCAGATACACCTAATCTATATAAATGTTGATACACCTAATCTATATAAATGCAGATACACCTAATCTATAAATGCAGATACACTCCTAATCTATAACGTGACACAACTGATCTATATAAATGCAGATACTATTCTATAAATGCAGATACACCTAATCTATATAAATGATACTACTATGGTAATGATAACCAATCTATATGTTTTATTAACTGATCTTATATAAATGCAAGATACACATCCTCTATAAATGCAGATTACACCTAATCTAGTCGGTTTCACGCCATCATCGATCTGACTGCAGATCTGTTCTTTCAGCTTCATTAATTGCCAGCAACACCTCAGCCTGCCTGGCGTTCGTCGCTGAAGGATTTTTCAATATTTTCTCCAACCCATCCTGAGTGTGAACCAAACAATCTCATACCCCACAACACCTTACATATATATAAATGCAGATACACCTAATCTATATAAATGCAGATACACCTAATCTCTATAAATGCAGGTACACTTAATCTATATAAATGCTGATACACCTAATCTATATAAATGTTGATACACCTAATCTATATAAATGTTGATACAGGTTGTACCTCTCTAGTCCGGCAACCTCGGGACCTGACCGGTGCCGGACCATGGAAATTCACCCTTATCCTGGATACATAGTGACTTGTGCTTATGCACCACTTTCTCTGCATCATAGTCTCTTTGAAGACATATTGAAGGGTTAAATGTCGTATAGTAGCTTCTCAAATTTCGCGAGTTTTTAATTCTTAACGTATTTTATTGGAACACACAAAAAAATAAATAAATAAAAATTTTGACGGCGGAAACTTGAATTTCGACGGGTTTGAACGGCCCGCCAACGTGCAGACGACGTGCATAATCGTGTAAACAGCGTCATTTCTCTTATGTACAAAAGATTCATTATTGTTATTACTGAATGTCTTTTTTATTGAATTAATGTTTATGTAAAAATGAGCAATATAATTCATTAATAATACGTAGAATATTAAAACACACGAGGAAATGACACAGCATTGTTTTCGTTGATTACAAAACCAGTGACTGACTGGTTCTACATATAAAACTGAAGAAAATAAGACCTTGGTTGTAGCTGTAGTAAAATTAATATGGTTGTTTTAAGTAATGTTATTTAATGTTAATAAATGGAACAATAGAAGTAGCTAACGATAATGGTAAAGAAAAAGAGAGATCGCATATGTAAGTGCGCATGCGCACACGTGAAAACATATCGCCATTACTTTTTGGTTATTAAAGGTTAATACATAATATGGCGGGGTATGAGATTGTTTTGTTCTCACTCAGGATGGAATGGAGAAAGGAAACTCACAATGTGCTCTCTATATACATGTTGTATTGGATGTACAATGCAGCTTGGTGCTGGGAAGGCAGCATGGTTACAAGCGTGATGTAGAGAGAGCTGGCTGGTGAGGACGCTCAGAGAAGGACAGCTTGTGGGTCGCCATGCTCGCCAGCGGGAGAGAGGACCGCCAGGCAGGCGGAGGAGGAGGAGGTGTTGCTGGCTGCGGCTGTAAGTAGAAAAAGAGATCACCACGAGGTCAGGTCTTAAATAGCGGGGGTAGGCGTGGCTTAGCAGTTGACCCCCGCTCCGTGGTGTATGGCGGCGCTGGTTGACCTAGACCACAAGGCATACACTGGGGAATTGGTGGGTCAAGAAGCTTACAAACATGCTAGGAGAATTCACTGGCTAATACTCTCCAGGTTGTGGGACTGTTGTCTGCAGGGTTGCATAGCACATGTGAGGCAGAACGGGCGGTGCGTGCCTCATGTGAGACAACGGCGATGGCGTGATGAGCCGGTCGCTGGATACAACTGTCTAGATACACAATATCTGTGGGAGTAGAGAGGGAGAATAAGGGTGTGTGGAGGCGATGAATGTTGTGCTTCCCTCACGGCAGGTACCGAGTCGTCAGATGCGCCTGCTGGGGTGTGTGGGCCTGGGTCAGGAGCAGGGGCTGCGTCAGCAGAAACGGATGAGGGCTCGTGACAGCAGCTGGGTCCACGACAGCAGCAGGGTGCAGGACATTAGCAGGGAGTACCTGGGGGAGAAAAGAGGGGGTGTGTTGGTCCGCACTCAGGAACAGAGGCCGCATCAAGGGCGGCAGGGGTCACTGCTGGGCCGGGGTCGGCGTCTGAGGCAGGACGGGTGTGCTGGGGTCGGTAGGACGTGGTGCTTAGGGCAGGAAGAGGAGCTGGTGTCTGCTTAGAGTAGCAGAGCTGCTCTAGGGTGTCTAACCTGCGGTGTAGAGACAGTAGCTGTAGAGCCGATGAGAGCTGCTTCTGGGTGGATAAGCCAGTCTTCCATGTTGCTTGAAGACTGGGAGCGTGATCAGTTTCTCCTCCATCCTGTGTGAGTGCGAATCTCCGGGGGTCACCATTTGTGGGGTATGAGATTGTTTTGTTCTCACTCAGGATGGAATGGAGAAAGGAAACTCACAATGTGCTCTCTATATACATGTTGTATTGGATGTACAATGCAGCTTGGTGCTGGGAAGGCAGCATGGTTACAAGCGTGATGTAGAGAGAGCTGGCTGGTGAGGACGCTCAGAGAAGGACAGCTTGTGGGTCGCCATGCTCGCCAGCGGGAGAGAGGACCGCCAGGCAGGCGGAGGTGTTGCTGGCTGGTTGGTGTAGGTAGAAAGAGAGAGATCACCACGAGGTCAGGTCTTAAATAGCGGGGGTAGGCGTGGCTTAGCAGTTGACCCCCGCTCCGTGGTGTATGGCGGCGCTGGTTGACCTAGACCACGAGGCATACACTGGGGAATTGGTGGGGTCGGCTAGGCAGCGACAAACAGCGTTTGTAGGGGAGAATTCCACTACACTGCCTATCTACCTATTGGACAAACTAAAATCGTTCCGGACCACAGAATGCCGGACTAGAGAGGTACAACCTGTACACCTAATCTATATAAATGCAGATACACCTTGTCTATATAAATGCAGATACACCTAATCTATAGAAATGGAGATACACCTAATCTATAAAAGTGCAGATACACCTAATCTATATAAATGTTGATACACCTAATCTATTTAAATGCAGATACACCTAATCTATATAAATGGAGATACCTAATCTATATAGATGTTGATACACCTAATATATATAAATGCAGATACACCTAATCTATATAAATGCAGATACACCTAATGTATAGAAATGGAGATACACCTAATCTATAAAAGTGCAGATACACCTAATCTATATAAATGTTGATACAACAAATCTATGTAAATGCAGATACACCTAATCTATTTAAATGCAGATACACCTAATCTATATAATGGAGACACAACTAATCTATATAAAGGGAGATACAACTAATCTATATAAATGCAGATACACCTAATCTATATAAATGGAGATACCTAATCTATATAAATGTTGATACACCTAATCTGTATAAATGCAGATACACCTAATCTATATAAATGCATAAACACCTCCTCTATATAAATGCAGATACAACTAATGTATATAAATGCAAATACACCTAATCTATATAAAAGCAGATACACCTAATCTTTCTTGATAAAATCACACGGGCAGGATGCAAATACATTACAGGAGGATCTAAATAAACTGCAGGGGTGGTCTGAAAAATGGCAAATGAAATTCAACACCAGCAAGTGCAGCGTACTTAATATTGGAAGAACAAATACTTATAATGTATACAGCCTTAACAACATCAACCTAGAGAAGTCGACTTGTGAAAGAGACCTAGGTACTTTTAGTTCTAATCTAAAGGTCATGTAGAAAATGTGTATCATCATGTTCAAATAAGGCAAGAGTATTGGGTTTATATCTGAAGTGTGGCAACAAGAGTGCAGAGGTCTTATTAGTAACCATATCTTGCGCTTAGTCAGGTCGCACTGATTATTATGCGTTCAGCTTTTGGTGCCCTATTATAGAATGGATATAAATCACTAGAGTCGGTGCAGCGAAGAATGACAAAAATGATTCCGGGACTTAGAAACCTTCCATATCAGGATAGGTTAAAGAAACTTAATTTGCATTCCCTAGAAAGACGAAGAGTGCGGGGAGATATGATAGAAGTTTTTAAGTGGGTGAAAGGAATCAATAAAGGGGATATAGAAAAAGTTCTTATAATATCCGAGCAGGATAGGACTCGGAGCAACGGATTCAAGTTGGATAAGTTTAGGTTTAGGAGGGAGATAGGAAGAAACTGGTTCACAAATAGGGTGGTGGACGAGTGGAACAAGCTTAGCAACTTTGTAGAAAGTGCGAGAACCCTGGAAAGTTTCAAAAGGAGGCTGGATAGATTCATGGATGATAGAGAGTGGTAGTAACTCTGGACAGGAGCTGCCATGCACAGGCCAACCGGCCTATTGCAGACTCCTTATTTTTTTATGTTCTTATGTAAACAACGGAGCACCTTAGCTTTCGTCTTTATTCAAGACATCTTCAGAGGGAACTGGATTACATGGACAGAGAGAGGCTTAAATATACAGGGTGACCTTAAAAACATGAGGTTATGACCTGACACACCAACACACATGTAGAGGATCTTAAGACAAGGGGGGTGACGTGACTACACAGGTCAGGTCAAAAATAAGGGACCCACTAAATAACTATATAAATGCAGATACACCTAATCGAAATAGATGCAGATACACCTATCTATATGAACGCAGAAACACCTACTCTATATAAATGGAGTTACACCTAATTTATATAAATGCAGATATAGCTAATCAACATAAATGCAGATACACCTATCTATATAAATGCAAAAACACCTAATCTATATAAATGCAGATACACCTAATCTATAAAAAGAAGATACACCTACTCTATAAAAATGCATATACACCTAATCTACATAAATGCAGATACACCTAATGTATATAAATGCAGAAAGACCTAATCTATTTAAATGCAGATAAACCTCATCTACATAATGCAGATAGAACTAATCTATTATATGCAGATAAACCTAATCTATATAAATGCAGATACACCTAATCTATATAAATGCAGATACACCTAATCAAAATTAGTGCAGATACACCTGATCTACATAAATGATGATACACCATACTCTATATAAATGAAGATACACCTAACTTATATAAATGCAGAAACAACTAATCTATATAAATGCAGATACACCTAAAATATGTAAATGCAAATAAACCTAATCTCTATAAATGCAATTACAGCTAATCCATGCAAATGCAGATACACATTAATCTATATACATGCAGATACACCCAATCTATAAAAATGCAGATACACCTAATCTATATAAATGCAGATACACCTTATCTATATAAATAGTGATACACCTAATCTATATAAATG
>NW_024748870.1:252442-280711 GCF_018991925.1 Homarus americanus
ATTTTCCCCAAAGCTTCTGGTAGGAGGGAAGGTGGGGGGTGGGGGGTACGGAGGGAGGGGGACTGGACTCAGCTAGGGCGGAGTATTTTGATTGACAGATAGTGTCCTTGAAGAATATTTCTTTGTTTATTTACTGGAAGATATATGTTTTAGCTCATAAAAATTCATACAAATTACCCAGCCAGAATATAATTTACATTGCTGAATTTTACAATATGATGATCATTTTGAATATAAACATCATGATTTTTAAATTTTAGATCTACTGTAATAATTTGTTTACACAAAGTAAATATTTTATCCTTTGTGCAGAATATATGAAGTTTACATTCAAAAATACTCGACCCGTATAGAATCCAGAAATGTCAATTATATTATCCTATCTTTAGTCTATAAAGTATTTATTACTAAATGTTAAAATTCCAGTGTTTTCACCAATATTTCTCAGAGAGGTAGGGAGCTAGAGCTGGGAAGAGGGGGATTTGGGTCCATTATTTGAATGGAGTATTAACTCATGTACTGTATTTCTCCAAATATTAATTGTGTGAGCATACCATCATAAAATTTATATATTACAACATAGGTATTGTGTCGGAAAAGTGAGTTTGGGGGTCGGACCAGTCTCTATTGGAATTAATCCCATATGTTCTGTTGTTCACTTTACGCTGGTTACTTTCCATGTACCCTGTGGGTTCAGTTGACCGCAGAATCGGAGTACTACTGTATATTTGCAATAGACATAACAATTCTATAATCAGAATCATTTAGTACATGTATTATGCAGGTTTGTTCCACGGTAAAAATCTTTTGAACAACGGAAGAAAGCGAACGCTATTGTTTTCGGGCTATGATTTTATCCCACTTTCACTTGCACACGTGACGTCATTTCAGCAAAATATTACATTTTCATATTTATTTCTGAGAATATATCTATTCAGTCGCTAAGGTAAAGTGATGTAATATTTTAATGAAAAATACCTGGTATTTAGAAATACCGTATCGTGAGGTTTCTTTTGTTTCCAAATTAAATTCACAAAGATTGATGTTTCAAAATGTAATGAACAAAATTTATGTACAGTATCTATAAACAAACTTAAAAATGAATACTTATGTTTTACATCGCCCTGCATACTGGCACATGCATTTGGTTACTTTGGGCTTGTTATGATGACGCAAGAGATCTGCTCCTCAAGTAACTGTACCCATCTTACAGCTGGTGGTGCGCGAAAGGCCAGCTTTCATTGTTTACTGGTAGTTACTGGTAAATATTTTCAACCTAACGCATGTATTCCCCTGCTTAGAGGTCGCACCCCCACTTGCCAAATAATTTGGTCTTAAAAACTTGAACTACACACAGGTATACAGTATACGGTAAATATGACATGGGAGGCCAGGGTTTTTTGAGGGGGGGGCAGCAAAGTACACGATTTTAACATTTACAGGCATCTCTACATACTAACCCCCGTATGTTAAGGGCCGACTGTACATTTTTGTACATTAAGTAAAATGTAATCTCCCGTCAGCAAATGTTATTCACGGATTTTGTGATTCGCGATCATTTTGGAAAAACCTAACTCCCACAAATTTGAAGGCCATGCTGTATTATAACAGGCTATTCTAGTGATCGACATCTACACAGAAACGGTATACCGCAGGCAAGTGCAAGTGTTACAAGCCCACGCCTTGCCTTTCAGTACACAGGTGATGCCAAATTCCACCAACATTGCCCGACAAAGTACCTGTACAAGAGAGAGAGTGAAGCAACATTCCAGAGTGAAAAAGAAAGGAAGAGAGATTATCAACCAAAAGGAGAGTTAATAAGACGAATTGTCTTGATTCCACCCTATTTAACTATTGTTAGATTAAGAAGAAGAACCACCCCAGATATGAGAGCAGTACCTGGGTTAGGACGAATGAATCCTTATAAACTTGAAGCAACTGTTCAGGAGGAAGAAGCTTGGCATCTGTACAGGATTCCCAGCTTTGGGAGGCAGTTTTAGTAACAAAGATGGATGTGTGGCTTCCATGACATATTAGAGGAAATGGTGAAGCCTAGCATATCTATTTGTAAATTGATAGAATGATTGCATCCTTAAATGTAATTTGTGGGAGATTATCTGGAAAGTGTATATGGTAAATACTGCATTTTATTACTTTTGGTTCTCAACCAAGTTTCTACCTCCCTCATTCAGAGATGCTGCATAGATGTGCATTGATAGATGAAATGATATCAGCTTTAGAAACAGATTTAGTTTTGGAGAATTAGGGGGAAGACAAAAATGTGAAGAGAGAATCATTACAAGTAACGTGAAGAATGGATAAAATTAGTCGAGGTGAAGTAAATCAATATAAAAAGAAGGAAGAGAGCAGGTAAAAGAACAGAACCTTGTGGGGGCAATTAAGATATACAGTACAGTGGTCCCTTGGTTAATCTAACGGTTCATTAACGACTACTCCCATAAGGATCTTCAATTTGCTAATCAACAAAACTTCGACAATCTAGTAAACACTTACAAAACACGCTTATTGTGAGCATCAGCTGATCAGCTGATGGGCTAGTCTGCCAATTCAGTAAATCTGCTTTCTATATTTGCATTCGTTTCCAGTGGGAGTAAATATCAAGAAAATTCTTGCTCTTAATATTTGCATTTTTATATTAATATTATTGATCATTCTAAAATTTAGCCATCCAAGCTCTTGTCTACATAAAGTTTTTTCAACTAACATTTTGGTTCATATATAACTTATTCATTTATTTTAACTCATTTATATGAATATAACCTATTTACATGCACACACTGTCCTATGGCAAAGCTGTACTGTACATGTAATCAAAATAATGTACAAAATAATTCCTAAAATTTCTGTCTAGGTGCAAACTATCTCATGTTTGCATTCAAATTAATCACTATCTAATAAGAATTCCAGCAATGTAAATTATGTTCTCCCGTCACTTCAATGACATTCTTATACAAAAAAACAAAACTCAACTAAAGGACATAAATAAAAAATAAATACAGGTAGTCTCTGCTATAACTAAGTAATTGTGTTCTTGTAAATATCGTGTTATAGAAAAATTCGCTGTAATAGAAATAACAGGGCTTATGGAGAAAATAGGGTTAGGTGCAGATTACTCTCGAATCGAAAAAATTTAGTAGTAGTTAGCCCAACACAAAGGATAGCATTGTGTCTAAAATAAATGTTACATTAATATCTAATAATGAAATCATACAGTAAATGTAACACTTTACTTGATGGGGGAGAGAAGGGTGATTTGAGGTTGATAAAATCGAGCTTCTTCAAGTGTTATATCCTCTCTTCACGAGATCATCACCGGGAATTCGTATCACCAGAACGCTTCTTGTTGATATTCGAGCGGATCCTACTACGAATATTCCTATATCGAACGGTTTTACCTATAAAATTGAGAATGCTATAACGATCGAAACTCCTACACGAACATTATTTTTTTTTCTTCTAATTTATTGTTTTATTACAAATATTAATGATATTCTTTATTTCAGGGTTTAGATACATATTTATGCACTTTTTTACAATTTTACAATTTTATATTATATTTTTCAGTGTTAAGTGGTTGTATTTGGGGGCCTGGAACGGATTAATCCTATAACGAACTAATGCTATAACGAACAAGGTTCTAGAACCAATTAGATTAGTTATAGCATACTATACCACAAAATTGGAGAAATAAAGCAAAAAACGTTATATCAAACAAGGGTTTGCTATTACTACAAATATCGTTCCTAATTCATAAATCGCGTTAGAGCAAATTCGCGTTATCAAAACACGCGTTATAGCAGAACTCACTGTACTTCACTAGACCTTCGGCGCTAACTGTCAAACATGTCACTGTCACACTACCTCCTCCTCCCTCCCCCACTCCCAGCAAGGGTTTGGTGGTTTTACAGTAGGCTTTAAGTTTTTATCATATATAATATCAGAGACTAAAGTTAGGAGAATATAATTTGCATTGCTGGAATCCTTGCAAGACAGTGAATGATTTGAATATAAACGTCATATATTTTGTACAAGAGCTAAAAAGTTTAGTACATTAGTTTATTACATTTTTGTAATGTAAAGTTTTTCAACTGTATTTTTGGGTAGATTTACATAAATTTCTTCATTTATTTTCATTCATTTACGTGTACACACCATACTATAAGAAACGTAAAAGAAATAAATGACAAGTGCAAACCTGTACTGTACATATATACTAACGATTATGGTACTAAAATTGTTATGTCTAGTGCTAATTATAGCTTGTTTATATTCAAATTAAACACTATCTTACAAGAATCCCAGCAATGTAAATTATATTCTCCCAGGTCATTTCACTGGCATTTTAAAATGAGAGAAGCTTAGTCACTTAAAGACTGTTAAATAAACACACATAGGACATCGGCTCAACTGTCAAACATACATCTCTCTCTCTCTCTCTCTCTCTCTCTCTCTCTCTGCCAGAGTTTAGGCTTACAGTTTCTATCTTATATAATATCAGACTAAATATAGGAGAATATAATATGCATTGCTGGAATCCTTGCAAGACAGCGAATAATTTGAATATAAACGTCATATATTTTGCACGAGATAAAAATTAATCACCTGTATCACATTACAGTGGTGATTTAAGAGTAAGAGTGTATATGTACGTATATATATACAGTCATGCGCCGGTTAACGTCCTAGATACGTTCTTCGAAACGTGACGTTAACCGAAATGGGCATTGTCCGATCAACATATAAACTTTGTATTTATACTTATGTGTATGTGGAATACAGTCAACCCTCACTTTACGCTGTTAATGTAACCCGCAGGGTCCCGGGGAAAGTGAGGAACGCGTAAAGTGAATAACATAACATATGGGATTAATTGAAATAGAGTCCGGGCCGACCCCCAAACTCCACTTTTTGACGACACACAACTATGTTGTAGTAAAAATTTTATCTTAACTTTATGATGGTATGAAAAAACAAGTAATATAGAAGAGGTTAGGTTAGGAAAAATAAAGGTTAACATAGGAAAAATATAGGTTAGGTTAGGAAAACTAAAAGTTATGTTGAACACTTACGTTAGTAGAAGAGATGGAGGCTGGTTCCGAGGCAGAGGGCAGGCTACTGGCCCTCAGGTGAATCACCATTACTAGGTGCATCACCATCACTGTCACTTACAGTTGTCAGGGCTTCCCTGACAAATCCCCCAAAGTCATCTTCACTGTCACTATCACTGGCTTGGGCTGGCTGTGGTGGGTTGCGGGCGAAGAAATCTGTTATGTTTTGCTGACAGCTGGTGTTGATGTTGTCGTGATACACCTTGATGTAGGGCTCCATAGCCTGCAACAGCTGGGTAGTGAAGATTTCATACCTGTTTGCGTCAGGGTCGTCGGAAAGGAGGAGCTTGGCTTTCTCGATACACTCGATGGCACCCCTAACATTACTATGGGATAAGTGTTGTTCTTCTTGGGATGACGCACCTCCTGCCTCTTCACTGATGTCGTCATCATCATCTACCATCTCCTCGGTAGTCACATCAGGTTCCATTATCACCTCCAGGATGTCGTCGTTGGTGGTCTCGGAGAAGCCTGGAACTGTAACAGTCTGCGCAGCTTCTCTGGCAAGGTCCACTGCTACTGCAACAGTCTGAACCTCACCAGTCACAGATTGACTCCTCCTCTCACCTGGTATTCCATGCAACACATGTCTCCATGCGTGACGAATTGTAGCAATAGACAGCTGATCCCATGACTCCACCAAGAAGTCCACAGCTTTCTTGATGTTAAATACTCTCCAGAATTGTTTGAACAGTATATTTTGCTGTGCCAACTGTTGATCCTCATCTTCTTCGCTCTTGCTATCGGTGGTGGTGTCACTCAGGTTACGCAACTCTTCCCTGGTGTTGGTGTAGTCATTCAGGAGTTTGAATTTTTTCGTAGAGAATGCAGCTTTTACATTACAGATTAACTCTTGGTCCATGGGCTGTAATATAGACGTAGTGTTGGGAGGAAGGAAGACCACTTTTACGTTGGGGTGACGATCTAACAGTAGGGGCGAGTGTCCTGGTGCGTTGTCCAGCAGCAACAAAATCTTGAATGGCACATTCTGCCGCTCACAGAATTTCTTTACATCGGGAACAAAACGGTCATCAAACCAGGAGAGGGACAGTGTAGAGAACATCCACGCCTTATGTGCGGTCAGCCAGTGGACATTTAGCTTGGTCATGTCCATGGTTTTGTAGGCGTGCGGCTTGCGTGCTGTTTGGATCACCGATAACTTGAGCTTACTGGTTCCGGAGGCATTGGTGGTAAACAGGACGGTGATGCGTTCCTTTTGCATCTTCTGGCCCCGAATCTTGCTGGCATTCTTTACAACAAAGGACTTGGAAGGTAGCTTTTTCCAGAAAAGACCAGATTCGTCCATGTTAAACACCTGGTCGTCACTGTACTGTCCTTCCTCCATAATCTCACGTAAAAACGGAGGAAATTCCCTAGCCGCAGCACGGTCAGCACTCGCTTCTTCACCACCAATGTTTATATTGGTGATCTTGTTCCGGATCTTAAACCTCTGTAACCACCCAGAGGAAGCATTAAAGGGTTTGGGCTCTGTAATTCCCATCTTTCGTGCCACTGCGATGTACAGTTCACGTGCGTACTCCTTAACAGAGCGCGTGTCGACCGCCATGTTCCGTCGCGCCTGACGCACCAAGTACCTCAAGTAATTTTTCTGTCTTGAGAAGCACCTGGTTGTGAAAATACTTGATCATAGAAGCACCTGTAGACTTTGTGATCTTCATGTGCTCCTTTATCTTGGCTGCATCCTTCTTTATTGTTTGAATCGTAGATTCATTCACACCATGCTGGCGCGCCAAATCAACCTGTCTTGGATGATGGTATACTTCACCTCGTAGCTTAAGGAACGTCGTGTCTTCTTTGGCTTAGTGCCGCTGGGTCCAGGTAAGGAAAGGTTTCTCTCTGGGGGTGGTGGTCCAGCGGAAGCCATTTTAGAGAACAATGGATGCACGTTTACACGGTCTGGCGTGGAGGGATGAAACTGGCGCGGCTAGGTCAAGGATCGTCTTTCCTCCCTCCCTCCCTCCCCTGGATGGACACGTCATAATACTTTAAGCCAATTACAGCTAACAGCAGAGGGGGGTAGGGATGCATGGCCAATCACAGTCCGATACATCATATGACGTCAGTGATAACGCAACAAAGACACACACTGCGCAACCTTACCGTGCAGCTTGCCCAAGCGGAGGGAGGAGGAGGGAGAGGCGAGGAGCACAGGCAGGCGGGTGGCGGGTGGGGCGAATCTAAAAATAGCGTCGCGCCGGACACTCTCCGCGTAATGGGGTTTACGCACCGCGTAATGTGAGCACGTTAGGTTCTGGCAAGGCACCTCGTTAACGTGGAAACGCGGAATGTGGGACCGCGTAAAGTGAGGGTTGACTGTACTATATACAGGTAGTTCTGCTATAACGCGATAATTGTGTTCTTGTAAAATATCGTGTTATAGAAAATCGCGTAATAGAAATAACAGGGCTTATGGAGAAAATAGGGTTAGGTGCAGATTATTCGAAATCGAAAAAATTTAGTAGTTAGCCTAACACAAAGGTTAGCACAGTCTAAATAAATGTTACATTCATATCTAATAATGAAATCATACAGTAAATGTAACACTTTACTTGATGGGGGAGAAGGGTGATTTTGAGGTTGATAAGATCGAGCTTCTCTTCAAGTGTTATATCCTTTCTTTTATGATCATCACCGGGAATTCTATCACCAGAACGCTTCTTGTTGATATTCTTCTTTACCATATTCACAGTTAATACCACAAAATTGGAGAAATAGTAAGCAAAAATCGCGTTATAGCAAACAAGCGTTTGCGTTATACAAATATCGTTCCTAATTCATAAATCATGTTAGAGCAAATTCGCGTTATCAAAACACGCGTTATAGCAGAACTCACTGTACTTACATATACACTTTTACTCTTAAATCACTACTGTAATGTGATACAGGTGATTAATTTTTATCTCTTGTGCAAAATACATGACATTTGTATTAAAATTATTCACTGTTTTACAAGGATTCCAGCAACGCCGGGCAGATGGGTGAGAGAGAGGGTGGGAGCGAGTGAGGGGGCGTGGGGGGAGGGGAGTAGTACGTTTGACAGTTGGCACAGGCCCAGGTCTAACGCGTGTATATTTATCTGTTCTTAAGTTACTAAGCTTCTCTCTTATATAAAGCCAGTGAAATGACCTGGGTGAATATAATTAACATTGCTGCGATTCTTGTAACATATTGATTAATTTGAATATAAACATGCTATAATTTGCACTAGACAAAACAATTTTAGTACCGTAATCAAATTAGTACATGTGCGCTCCAGTTTTGTACTAAGGTCATTTATTTCTATTACATTTCTTTTAGTATAGTGTGTGCATGTAAATGGATGAAAATAAATGAAGAAATCTATGTAAATCTACCCAAAAATACAGTTGAAAAACTTTTTTATAAAATGTACTACAGTACTGTACACAAATGAACAAAAAAATTTTATCTCGAGCAAAATATATGACATTTTTATTCAAATTATTGGCTGTCTTGCAAGGATTCCAGCAATGCAAATTATAATCTCCTAACTTTAGTCTGAGATATTATATAAGATAAAAACTGTAAGCCTAAAAGGCTGGGGGGGGGGATGGGGGGAGGGACTGACGGAGCCAGCCAGTCAGCGAGGGTTGAGGTGATAAGTTTGAGCCGAAGGTCTCTGTGTGTTTATTTAGCTGTCCTACTAAGCTTCTCTCATTTTAAAATGCCAGTGAAATGACCTGGGAGAATATAATTAACATTCTTGGGATTCTTGTAAGATACTGATTAATTTGAATATAAACATGTATAATTCGCACTAGACATAACAATTTTAGTACCGTAATCAAATTAGTACATGTGCACTCCAGCTTTGCACTAAGGTCATTTATTTCTTTTACGTTTCTTTTAGTATGGTGTGTGCATGTAAATGGATGAAAATAAATGAAGAAATTATGTAAATCTATCCTAAAATACAGTTGAAAAACTTTTTTATAAAATGTACTACAGTTGTACCCCACTTAACGCGGTCAATAGAACCCAGAGGGTCCCGTGTTAAGTGAAATCCGTGTTAAGTGAACAACAGAACATATGGGATTAATTCCAATAGAAACCGGCCCGACCCCCAAACTCCACTTTTTGAAGACACATAACTATGTTGTAGTAAAAATAACATCTTAATTTTATGATGGTACATGCACACAATTAATACTTAAGAGAAATACAGTCGCCAAGTTAATGTCCATTCAAATAATGGACTCAACTCCCTCCCCCTCTCACACTACACTGCCGGCTCTTCCCTCTCTGAGAAATTTTTGGGGGAAAACCACTAAATTTTAATAAATAATACCTCAAACTAAAGTTAGGATAATACAATTGACATTGCTGGATTCCTTGTAAGACCAGGAATATTTTGAATATAAATGTCATATATTTTGCACAAAAGATAACATAGTTACTCAGAAAATTTTTTTATCTAAAATTTGTATGTCTAATGCAAAATATATGATGTTTATATTCAAAATGATCACCAAATTATAAGAATTCCAGCAATGTAAATTATATTCTGGCCGGGTAATTTGTATGAATTTTATGAGCTAAAACAAATATCTTCAGTTAATAAAAAAAAATAATCTTCAGGACACTATCTGTCAATCAAAGTACCCCACCTTGCCTTCCCCCTCTTCCAACCAGGCGGTCAGTCCCAACCCTCCCCCCCACCCCCCACCAATCATCCCTTCAAGAGAAGAGTGGGTGAAAAATTTAGATTTTAACATTTTGTATTAAATAATACCTCAGATTAAAGTTAGGATAATATAATTGACATTGCTGGATTCCTTGTAACACCAGGAATATTTTGAATATAAACGTCATATATTTTGCACAAAAGATAACATTCTTACTCAGATTAAACATTTTATCTAAAAATTTTGTCTAATGCAAAATATATGATGTTTATATTCAAAATGATCATCAAATTATAAGAATTCCAGCAATGTAAATTATATTCTGACCGGGTAATTTGTATGAATTTTATGAGCTAAAACAAATATCTTCAGTTAATAAAAAAAAAAAATATTCTTCACAGGGTAACAGATGGTCGGTCGGTCCCTCCCTCCCCCCACCCTCCACCAACCGTCCCAAGGAGATGTGTGGGAAAACCAGAATACTTAACTTTTTTGTAATAAATAATACCTCAAACTAAAGTTAGGATAATATAATTGACATTGCTGGATTCCTTGTAAGACCAGGAATATTTTGAATATAAATGTCATATATTTTGCACAAAAGATAACATAGTTACCCAGAGAAAAAATGTTATCTAAAATTTGTATGTCTAATGCAAAATATATGATGTTTATATTCAAAATGATCACCAAATTATAAGAATTCCAGCAATGTAAATTATATTCTGGCCGGGTAATTTGTATTAATTTTATGAGCTAAAACAGGCAGTCAGGCAGGGTGGCAGGTGGGGCAAATCTAAAAATAGCGTCTCGAGCCGGACACTCACCGCGTATATGATGAAAAAATCCGTGTTAAGTGAAAGTTCAGCTCTGGCGAGGCACCGCGTATATGATAAAACGCGTTAAGTGAAACCGCGTTAGGCGGGGTAATACTGTACAGTATTGTACACTAATGTACTACATTTTTTATATCTTGAGCAAAATATATGATGCTTATATTCAAATTAATCTCTGTCTTGCAAGGATTTCAGCAATGCAAATTATATTATCCTAACTTTAGTCTGAGATATTATATAAAATAAACATAAAGAAATCACCAATCTTTTGCCTGGGAACACAAGGAGAGTGGAGGGGGGAGGGGTGAGGTGACAGAATGTCTGGCATTTGTTTGTTTATTTATTTGAGATAAGATTTGACAGTTGGTGCTGAAGGCCTGCCTGCGTGTTTATTTATCATTACTTAAGAGTGACTAAGCTCTTCTCATAATTTGCCACCCAAACGACCTGGGTGAATATAACTTACATTGGAGGGATTCTTGTAAATAGTAATTTATTTGAATACAGTGAACCCTCACTTTACACGGTTAATTCAACCCACGGCGGCCCACGTAAAGTGAGAAACGCGTAAAGTGAACAACATAACATATGGGATTAATTGAAATAGAGACCGGGCCGACCCCCAAACTCCACTTTTTCAGACACAATACCTACGTTGTAGTAAAAATAACTTCTTAATTTTATGATGGTATGCACACACAATTAATAATTAAGGGCCTCTTTGTCAAACCCCTCAAAGTCCATATAAGTCCATATCCTCACTATCATTATCACTATCACTGACTTGGGCCGGCTGTGGTGGGTGGCGGGTGAAGAACTCGGTAATGTTTTGATGACTGGGCGACCTTGTGCGCACCCTGCTCACGCCGCTCTCCGCGTAAAAGGGTACACACACCGCGGAAAGTGAGCATTCCGGTTTCGGCAGGGTACCGCGTAAACGTGGAAACGCGTAAAGTGGGACCGCATAAAGCGAGCGTTGACTGTACCTCTATGTGCAGTGAGGGCATAAAAATTCCTTTGCAGTCATTTCATAGACTCGTGTGGCTAGCCCATTTATATATTTAATTACATTATATAAGTTTCAAAATGCTAACTTGTTGATTCTTAACAAAAAATTTTTTTGAATATTAATGTATTTCTTTTTTCACAGGCTACATGTTACAGAAATATAGCAACAAGAGTGATTGAAAATATTATAGCTCTGAAGACATAAGTGCCAGCATGTTTTATTTTGTAAGCAGTAAGTATGTGTTATTTTAAAATACAGGGGTAAATGTAAATAAGCACTTGTGTAAATAAATAATGCACAAATGTGTCTGTAAAAAGTGAATGTTATAATTTTTCATACATATGATAATTATTTTGTAGGATCTTGTTTGTCAAAATTACTGAGAACTGCAAATTATATAAAAAAATCATGGAATCTTAATTTCATTTACCTTTATCCAAGACACAATTGTATTTCAGTTTTCAGGTACACTCATACCCCCTCATAACCCAAGTCAGATTATCCAAAGGTCCAAATTATGCAAAGTGTCGGAATTTGGTCAGTGAATTTGACTCTTTGTCGAGATAAGTGTATTTTTGTTCAAGCTGGAATGCGACGTCAGCAATGTTGCCTAGGTGTGTTAATTCCTAGCCAATTCACCAGGCCAACATACAGGCAATTAAAACATCTAATAATTACTTAAGTAATATTAGGAGGACACGTTGTTACCTGGCATTAAATTGCAATTCTCAAAACCCCCTCCTTCACCCTCCACCATACGCATCATGACCTTCATCTCTTGCCTGGCGATTCAGCTATAAATACACACAAAGGGAAGCTCCGCGAATTTGTGTTCTAATTGCTGAAATACTCCGCTCTGCTAGGATATTATATACGGTATTTGTACTTATTAACACAGTGATGAAGTAGAGTGACTTTTAATTTGTTATGTGTCTCAATTATTGTATTTGGGACAATTTCTTATATGATTTCTGGTCAGCATGGCGACCACAACACAATTTCTTTGTGAAGTCGTTTTGATCGTTATGAATATTCCTTGCCTTTAAGTCACTCAGTGAATGTTGCTGCACCCTCCCAGACTCTTCTTCACTGAAAGAGAATATGTGAATATATCTATTTGTATATACATACTGTATATATGTAGACTGTTTACAGTTTTCTTTGTCCCAATTATTCACGTGCTAGTATGAATGCCATGACTGTTTTTCTTCCTATTCTTATGTTCGTTCACAAAAAACCTTTGGGTTTCCGCCCTCGGTTTTCTTATATTATAATTAAAATTGCTCTCAGCATAAAGACCAGATTTGAGTTTTTCTCTTCATAACTTTATTTTTGATGTCCTCAGTAGCGGGTTCAATCTTTCCAGGCGAACTTTAGCGAGGCTGCTAGACTTCGCGTTCCTTCCGGAATGTTGACCTTCCGGTCTTCCCAGCAATCTAGAGTTATGTTGAAATGGACTTTACATCCTTATATGGGTTATATGAGAACAATTCAGGGTGGAATTCTCAACCCAATAAGTATTGCTAGAGTAATAGTGAACGCTGTTGCCAATAAAGCGCTATGTTAGCCGCTCAGCACTGTCAACCCTGCCGGATGATAGTGCGTACGTAGAGATTCTCGCTTAAGCTATTACTTGGGGGATAATGTCTGTGCCCCTGATTGGCAACAAATAGAGATCTTGATGATCCCTCTAAATAAAATGTTCTAAATGAAATTATTTTATGTAAAAAAAAAAAATTCATTGAGCTAAGGGATACTTGAGATAAGATTCGGGAGAGAGATACGTCATGGTGAGTTAATTGTTTATAATTGTCAAATGAGTGACTTATATAACAATAAGAGATCTTAATGAATTAACTTACTAATAATATGATAATTTGGAGTTATATTGATTAAGTTTGGGAGAAAATGGTTTCTCCCTTATATTTTTATAATGATATAATGTGACTCATGGTGTCCTTGATAGTATTGAGTGATGAGCTACGAGAACTAGAAAGTTCAGCTCATACACTACACACAAGGAATTGATAGTTTTGAGTGATGAGCTACAAGGACTAGAAAGTTCAGCTCATACACTACATACAAGGAGTTGATAGTATTGAGTGATGAGCTACAAGGACTAGAAAGTTCAGCTCATACACTACATACAAGGAGTTGATAGTATTGAGTGATGAGCTACAAGGACTAGAAAGTTTAGCTCAGGCACTACATACAAGGAATTGATAGTTTTGAGTGATGAGCTACAAGGACTAGAAAGTTCAAGCTCTCATACACTACTTCACAAAGGTTGGTAAAATATTTGAGTGATGAGCTACAAGAAATAGAAAGTTCAGCTCATACACTACATACAAGGACTTGATAGTATTGAGTGATGAGCTACAAGAACTAGAAAGTTCAGCTCATACACTACATACAGGGACTTGATAGTATTGAGTGATGAGCTACAAGAACTAGAAAGTTCAGCTCATACACTACATACAAGGACTTGATAGTATTGAGTGATGAGCTACAAGAACTAGAAAGTTCAGCTCATACACTACATACAAGGACTTGATAGTATTGAGTGATGAGCTACAAGAAATAGAAAGTTCAGCTCATACACTACATACAAGGACTTGATAGTATTGAGTGATGAGCTACAAGAACTAGAAAGTTCAGCTCATACACTACATACAGGGACTTGATAGTATTAAGTGATAAGCTACAAGGATTAGAAAGTTCAGCTCAGGCACTACATACAAGGAATTGTCTGTCAGTAGAGAAATTGAATTCAGTAGTAGTAGTTTCACCCAAGACCCAAGGGGGCCATACTACATGTAATTATAAAAATGTAGAGCCACTTGGATTACTAAGATAGACCCTCATGTGGCTTGCATAATTCATGGCAGCTGTGTCTCAAATAACCTATTTTCACTAAAGGATTGTTCAGTTTGTTATGGTCAAATTTTTCAATTTCATCAAGCTACAGGTGATAAGAAAGAATTATTGCAGGTCCAAATTAAGAATAGGTGGAATAAGGCCTTGAGGAGTAAATTTCTAAACGTAAAACAATGGAAAGATCCCAAGTTAACAGAAAGTTTAGGTTTATTGGTGTTAAGTAAGAGACTTAATCCCCACTTAGACAAGCCTGCTTCTGCTAAAGAAACAAAAACAAGTTATTGGACTTTCCAGACAATGGGGCAGTAGGAAGTCTACAAAAACCTCTATCTACTCAGTCTGATTTCAGTGGATTCCAGGATCAGGACGATAGGCTGGCTCTAATCATAGTACCAGGTATTCAGTCTCTTGGGCAGGAAGAACCTGTTGAGACTGACTTCATCCTATCCACATTTTGGCAACCATTTCCACCTGGGGCTGCTGTCAACTGCCACGCAGCTGATGGATAACATTGAGTGTAAGGATGCTCCCAACAGGTCTTGGATAACAGTGGTAAGATCTAAGTCTTCTTTGTTTTCTACTACATCTGAATCTGTGGATTCCTTATTCAAGGTATTTTACGAAAATGTTTCTAAACTTCCTGTTTTCTCAGCACTTACAAACAGACAGGAAGGACAAGCAACTGTAGGTCATCATTCATTGTTTTTGGAAGGTGATACTACACTTTCTTGGCCTGATATTTGCCCAAAGATGATCTCTGAAACAGACGAAGTCTCGGCTAATGTATTGAAAGACTAACTATTAACTAAGTTTGTGCTGGACTATGTAAATAGTAAAATTCAGAACTGGACAAATGTTTCACTGCTGCTTTAAAAGGGATCCCATATTCCCTGTACAACTCATTTTTGATATGTTGCTGAGCCCTAATGCTAAAGTCCAGCTATGAGTAAGCTACAACACAAGCTTCAAGTGGTAGTTTATTTATTGCTACGTTCTTCCCTCTTTTCCTGCTTTGTTTGATGAACAATCATTGGTTAAATATAGATCTGCTGTTGGCGCTATTAATACATTGTTCCCAGGATTCCTCAGACCTTTTGTGGAAATCTAAGAAAAGAGGAAGGTTTTACAGGGGAACAGATTCAGCTGCTCGGTTCAGTTATCAACCGAGAGAAAACTTTTAGGAGGAAATAATCAAAGACTTAATAGGGGTGATCACTGCTTTTGTTCAAAAGTGGAAGGGAGACGTTATTCCACCACACTTCAGCAGCATCCACTCCCTTCCAATGAAGCCAGAAAAGCTGGGCTCGCCTATTCAGCTACTAAACAGAGGTGTTGGCAGAACTGTTGCAGTCAGAGAATACTTCATGTCTCTGCCTATTCCCAGTCCCCAAGAAAGGCATTACAATTACAGGATTTTGGATCTTTCAACTTAATCAAATTTATTGCCAAAGAAGTTTCAAGGTGCTCACTTATGACCATCTGAGGCATCTACTCCGCCTAATGCTTGATCTCAAAAGTGATCTCAAGATGCCTATTATCACGTTCCTGTTGGGTTCCCAGGCACAGAACATTTCCTGGTGTTCAAAGTAGGGGAATTAAGTTATCAATTCACAGTGATGTCATTCGCCCGACAATTGGCGTTTCAAAGTCTTGTACAAAAACTGGCTTAACATTCCCAGGAAATATCCTTGGCGAAGGGAGGGAGATTATTAGCCAATCTAGGACGACACATTACGGAAACTTTTTTGAAGATTGTCAGAGGGCGCACTCCAACGCACACACAAGTACTATTTCAAAACCTTGCTTCTAAAGATAAACCAGGTCAAATCAAATTTTGAAATTTAATACCATGTCAAAAGTTTGATTGGTTAGGTCCCCAGTGGGATACAAATCAGCAGTCACGGCTTACCAAGAACAAAATTAACAGATTTGATAAACAAAGCAGAAGCCTTTTGTGTAAAAACACAAGGCTTCTGGCACATTGGGAAAACTTCTGGGTCTGTTGAATTTCGCCACAATAGTGGTTCCATTGGGAAAGTATGAAAACCAACTATCTCATCTGCTCGGTTGTTTCAGAAACAGAAATGTTGCTTCTTTCTTCCCTATTCAGATAAAGAATCATCTGTTATGGTGGACAAAGTTGGACAATCTAATCGGCCCCTCTCCCTGGGTTCCACCTCAGACAGGCTTGGTCATATAATGGATGTTTCCAAAGTAGAATGGGGATACTATCTTTCAAAAAGGGGAATTCAGTCAAGGGAAGTGGAGCAACTTCCTTATACAAAACATAAATATAAAAGAATTAGCAGTGGTCCTATTCTTTTGTCAAAAACCAAATTACAAAATATGACGATCCCATTTGCTGCGGACAACAAAAACCGGCAGTGTTTTGTTCCTAAATCATCAAGGATCAACAAGGTCTTGGCCCTTTCTACAACTATAAAAACAAAAAAAACAAAAAATTCAGCATTCAAAACACAAACACTTTTACCCCAAAGCAACTTATATACCAGGAGTACAAAATAATTAAGCAGATGTTTGTCACTGCCTCCGCCAGTATCGACAGAAACAGAATGTTCCCTAAAGGTATCGGAGTCTAACATTCTAGTGAAGAAGTTTGGAACTCCACAGATTGATCTGTTTACACCAAAATCATGAGGCGCTTATGCATTTCTATGTCAAATCTTCTAGAGATGCCCTACTCTTAGATTGGAACCTTTGAATTCAATCTATCTGTTTCCCACCCAGAAAATATTGCCCAAATTGTTCACACAAACACAGATCCTTCAAAGGCAAGGTAATTTTAATTGCACCATATTGGATCCTACAACCTGGTGCCTGGGATCTGCTGGACTGGTGCCCGAATTCAAGCAATTGCAAACAAGGATGTCTAGACCAGTACATTCTCAGTTAGGAGATATCCTTGGCACTTCATGCTTTCATGGTTTCTCAAAAAGTTTTTAATAGGTTGCTGGGTAATTCCAATATAGCTCACCAAGTATTAGCAGGTCATAGACCCTGCAAACTTCTATTCAATATGAGAAAGCTTGGAATCTTTTCAATAATTTATCAAGTTAACAACCCAGAATCATTATCGAAAACAGTTTGTTACACCCCTTAGAATTTCTTGTTCAGAGTTAAAAGGCCTTCAAGGATCGACAATTGCATCTTATAAATCAGCATTGGTTGACCCCTTGCTTTGGGGTTTAATATTACTTTTGAACCCAAGGACCCTTTTTCATTCAGAGACTCTCCTCTAATCTATATAAATGCAGATATAGCTAAACTACATAAATGCAGATACACCTATCTATATAAATGCAAAAACACCTAATCTATATAAATGCAGATACACCTAATCTATATAAAAGCAGATACACCTAATCTATATAAATGCAGGTACATATAATCTATATAAATGCATATACACCTAATCTATATAAATGCAGATACAACTAATTTATATAAATGCAGATACAGCTAATCTATATTAATGCAGATACACCTAATATATATAAATGCAGAAAGACCTAATCTATTTAAATGCAGATAAACCTCATCTACATAATGCAGATAGAACTAATCTATTATATGCAGATAAACCTAATCTATATAAATGCAGATACACCTAATCTATATAAATGCAGATACACCTAATCTATATAAATGCATATACACCTAATCTATATAAATGCATATAATCTTAATTTATATAAATGCATATACAGGTTGTACCTCTCTAGTCCGGCAACCTCGGGACCTGACCGGTGCCGGACCATGGAAAATGCCGGACCATGGAAATTCACCCTTTTCCTGAATAGATAGTGACTTGTGCTTATGCCTGGAAGCACTAGCACCACTTTCTCTGCGTCATGGTCTCTTTGAAGACATATTGAAGGGTTAAATGTCGTATAGTAGCTTCTCAAATTTCGCGAGTTTTTAATTCTTAACGTATTTTATTGGAATACACAAAAAAATAAATAAATAAAAATTTTGATGGCGGAAACTTGAATTTCGACAGGTTTGAACGACCCGCCAACGTGCAGATGACGTGCATAATCGTGTAAACAGCGTCATTTCTATTATGTACAAAAGATTTATTATTGTTTATTACTGAATGTCTTTTTTATTGAATTAATGTTTATGTGTGCAAAATGAGCAATACAATTCATTAATAATACGTAGAAAATTAAAACACATGAGGAAATGACCCACATTGGGGCCTGAGGGGCAAAAATTTAATACTCCTGTAATAATAACAATAATTCAGATAAAAAAAAAAAAAAAAAAAAGCTGCCTATCTACCTATTGGACAAACTAAAATCGTTCCGGACCACGCGAGTTTCCGGACCACAGAATGCCGGACTAGAGAGGTACAACCTGTACTCCTAATATATATAAATTCAGATACACCTAATCTATATGAATGCAGATACACCTAATCTATATAAATGCAAATATACCTAATTTATATAAATGCAATTGCAGCTAATCTATGCAAATGCAGATACACCTAATCTATATAAATGCAGATACACCTTATCTTTATAAATATTGATACACCTAATCTATATAAATTCAGATACACCTAATCTATATAAATGCAGATACACCTAATCTATATAAATGCAAATATACCTAATCTATATAAATGCAATTACAGCTAATCTATGTAAATGCAGATACACCTAATCTATATACATGAAGATACATCTAATCTATATGAATACAGATACACCTGATCTATATAAATGCAGATACACCTTTCTATATAAATGTTGATGCACCAAATCTATAGAAATGGAGATACCCCTAATCTATACAAATGCAGATACACCAATTCTATAAAAATGCAGATACACCTAATCTATATAAATGCAACTACTGCTAATCTATGTAAATGCAGATACACCTAATCTATATAAAGGCAGATACACATAATGTATAGAAATGGAGATACACCTAATCTATAAAAAATGCAGGTACATATAATCTATATAAATGCTGATACACCTAATCTATATAATTTCAGATACACCTAATCTATATAAAGGCAGATACACATAATGTATAGAAATGGAGATACACCTAATCTATATAAAAGCAGATACACCTAATCTATATAAATGCAGATACACCTAATCTATATAAATGTTGATACACCTAATCTATATAAATGCAGATACACCTAATCTATAAATGCAGATACAACTGATCTATATAAATGCAGATACTCGTCATCTCTATAAATGCAGATACACCTAATCTATATAAATGTTGATACATCTACTCTATATAAATGCAGATACACCTAATCTATATAAATGCAGATACAACTGATCTATATAAATGCAGATACACGTCATCTCTATAAATGCAGATACACCTAATCTATATAAATTCAGGATAGGATAGTGGGAATATGTTGAATCAGCAGCTTTGTCGCTACTTAAGCGACTTATTTCAGGGGAGGCTGAGGAAATGAAACAATTAGTTGCCAAAGATGGGTCATTCAGCAGTTATCGCTTATCATCAAGTATTTAAGACCTGACTGTAGATCTGTACCAGTGTCAGCAACACCTCAGCCTGCCTGGCGGTTTAATTACAGCAGTTTAGCACAGCTGCATCCAATACAACATGTATATAGAGAGCACATTGTGAGTTTCCTTTCTCCAACCCATCCTGAGTGTGAACCAAACAATCTCATACCCCACAACACCTTACATATATATAAATGCAGATACACCTAATCTATATAAATGCAGATACACCTAATCTCTATAAATGCAGGTACACTTAATCTATATAAATGCTGATACACCTAATCTATATAAATGTTGATACACCTAATCTATATAAATGTTGATACAGGTTGTACCTCTCTAGTCCGGCAACCTCGGGACCTGACCGGTGCCGGACCATGGAAATTCACCCTTATCCTGGATACATAGTGACTTGTGCTTATGCACCACTTTCTCTGCATCATAGTCTCTTTGAAGACATATTGAAGGGTTAAATGTCGTATAGTAGCTTCTCAAATTTCGCGAGTTTTTAATTCTTAACGTATTTTATTGGAACACACAAAAAAATAAAATAAAAAAAAAATTTGACGGCGGAAACTTGAATTTCGACAGGTTTGAACGGCCCGCCAATGTGCAGACGACGTGCATAATCGTGTAAACAGCGTCATTTCTCTTATGTACAAAAGATTCATTATTGTTTATTACTGAATGTCTTTTTTATTGAATTAATGTTTATGTGTGCAAAATGAGCAATACAATTCATTAATAATACGTAGAATATTAAAACACACGAGGAAATGACACAGCATTGTTTTCGTTGGTTACAAAGCCAGTGACTGACTGGTTCTACATATAAAACTGAAGAAAATAAGACCTTGGTTGTAGCTGTAGTAAAATTAATATGGTTGTTTTAAGTAATGTTATTTAATGTTAATAAATGGAACAATAGAAGTAGCTAGCGATAATGGTAAAGAAAAAAGAGAGATCGCATATGTGAGTGCGCATGCGCACACGTGAAAACATATCGTCATTACTTTACATAAGAATATGAAAGTGTGGGGTATGAGATTGTTTGGTGTTCACACTCAGGATGGGATGGATAAAGGAAACTCACAATGTGCTCTCTATATACATGTTGTATTGGATGTACAATGCAGCTTGGTGCTGGGAAGGCAGCATGGTTACAAGCGTGATGTAGAGAGAGCTGGTTGGTGAGGACGCTCAGAGAAGGACAGCTTGTGGGTCGCCATGCTCGCCAGCGGGAGAGAGGACCGCCAGGCAGGCGGAGGAGCGAGGACCGCCAGGCAGGCGGAGGTGTTGCTGGCTGGTTGGTGTAGGTAGAAAGAGAGAGATCACCACGAGGTCAGGTCTTAAATAGCGGGGGTAGGCGTGGCTTAGCAGTTGACCCCCGCTCCGTGGTGTATGGCGGCGCTGGTTGACCCAGACCACGAGGCATACACTGGGGAATTGGTGGGGACTGCTACTCAGGGACAAACAGCGTTTGTAGGGGAGAATTCCACTACAATACTCCCCCTTCCCTCCAGGCGGTGTAGGAGACTTGTTGTCTGCAGGGTTGCTTAGCACATGTGAGGCAGAACGGGCGGTGCATGCCTCATGTGAGACAACGGCGATGGCGTGGATGAGCCGGTCGCTGGGGACAACTGTCTAGATACACAATATCTGTGGGAGTAGAGAGGGAGAAAAAGGGTGTGTGGAGGCGATGAATTTTGTGCTTCCCTCATGGCAGGTACCGAGTCGTCAGATGCGCCTGCTGGGGTGTGTGGGCCTGGGTCAGGAGCAGGGGCTGCGTCGGCAGAAACGGATGAGGGCTCGTGACAGCAGCTGGGTCCACGACAGCAGCAGGGTGCAGGACATTAGCAGGGAGTACCTGGGGGAGAAAAGAGGGGGTGTGTTGGTCCGCACTCAGGAACAGAGGCCGCATCAAGGGCGGCAGGGGTCACTGCTGGGCCGGGGTCGGCGTCTGAGGCAGGACGGGTGTGCTGGGGTCGGTAGGACGTGGTGCTTAGGGCAGGAAGAGGAGCTGGTGTCTGCTTAGAGTAGCAGAGCTGCTCTAGGGTGTCTAACCTGCGGTGTAGAGACAGTAGCTGTAGAGCCGATGAGAGCTGCTTCTGGGTGGTTAAGCCAGTCTTCCATGTTGCTTGAAGACTGGGAGCGTGATCAGTTTCTCCTCCATCCTGTGTGAGTGCGAATCTCCGGGGGTCACCATTTGTGGGGTATGAAATTGTTTGGTGTTCACACTCAGGATGGAATGGAGAAAGGAAACTCACGATGTGCTCTCTATATACATGTTGTATTGGATGTACAATGCGGCTTGGTGCTGGGAAGGCAGCATGGTTACAAGCGTGATGTAGAGAGAGCTGGTTGGTGAGGACGCTCAGAGAAGGACAGCTTGTGGGTCGCCATGCTCGCCAGCGGGAGAGAGGACCGCCAGGCAGGCGGAGGTGTTGCTGGCTGGTTGGTGTAGGTAGAAAGAGAGAGATCACCACGAGGTCAGGTCTTAAATAGCGGGGGTAGGCGTGGCTTAGCAGTTGACCCCCGCTCCGTGGTGTATGGCGGCGCTGGTTGACCTAGACCACGAGGCATACACTGGGGAATTGGTGGGGTCGGCTAGGCAGCGACAAACAGCGTTTGTAGGGGAGAATTCCACTACACTGCCTATCTACCTATTGGACAAACTAAAATCGTTCCGGACCACAGAATGCCGGACTAGAGAGGTACAACCTGTACACCTAATCTATATAAATGCAGATACACCTTGTCTATATAAATGCAGATACACCTAATCTATAGAAATGGAGATACACCTAATCTATAAAAGTGCAGATACACCTAATCTATATAAATGTTGATACACCTAATCTATTTAAATGCAGATACACCTAATCTATATAAATGGAGATACCTAATCTATATAGATGTTGATACACCTAATATATATAAATGCAGATACACCTAATCTATATAAATGCAGATACACCTAATGTATAGAAATGGAGATACACCTAATCTATAAAAGTGCAGATACACCTAATCTATATAAATGTTGATACAACAAATCTATGTAAATGCAGATACACCTAATCTATTTAAATGCAGATACACCTAATCTATATAATGGAGACACAACTAATCTATATAAAGGGAGATACAACTAATCTATATAAATGCAGATACACCTAATCTATATAAATGGAGATACCTAATCTATATAAATGTTGATACACCTAATCTGTATAAATGCAGATACACCTAATCTATATAAATGCATAAACACCTCCTCTATATAAATGCAGATACAACTAATGTATATAAATGCAAATACACCTAATCTATATAAAAGCAGATACACCTAATCTTTCTTGATAAAATCACACGGGCAGGATGCAAATACATTACAGGAGGATCTAAATAAACTGCAGGGGTGGTCTGAAAAATGGCAAATGAAATTCAACACCAGCAAGTGCAGCGTACTTAATATTGGAAGAACAAATACTTATAATGTATACAGCCTTAACAACATCAACCTAGAGAAGTCGACTTGTGAAAGAGACCTAGGGGTACTTGTAAGCCCGGACCTAAGGCCTAGAAAACAGTGCATTAATGTTCGAAATAAGGCAAACAGAGTATTGGGTTTTATATCTAGAAGTGTAAGTAACAAGAGTGCAGAGGTCTTATTGCAACTATATCTTGCGCTAGTCAGGTCAAAGACCGACATTATATGGAAGTTCAGTTTTTGGTGCCCTATTATAGAATGGATATAAATTCACTAGAGTCGGTGCAGTGAAGAATGACAAAAATGATTCCGACTTCAGAAACCTTCCATATCAGGATAGGTTAAAGAAACTTAACTGCATTCCCTAGAAAGACGAAAGTGGGAGATATGAGAAGCTTTTAAGTGTGAAAGGAATCAATAAAGGGGATATAGATAAAGCTCTATAATACCGGTTATGATAGACTCGAGCAACGATCTGCTGATAAGTTTAGGTTTAGGAGGGAGATAGGAAGAAACTGGTTCACAAATAGGGTGGTGGACGAGTGGAACAAGCTTAGCAACTTTGTAGAAAGTGCGAGAACCCTGGAAAGTTTCAAAAGGAGGCTGGATAGATTCATGGATGATAGAGAGTGGTAGTAACTCTGGACAGGAGCTGCCATGCACAGGCCAACCGGCCTATTGCAGACTCCTTATTTTTTTATGTTCTTATGTAAACAACGGAGCACCTTAGCTTTCGTCTTTATTCAAGACATCTTCAGAGGGAACTGGATTACATGGACAGAGAGAGGCTTAAATATACAGGGTGACCTTAAAAACATGAGGTTATGACCTGACACACCAACACACATGTAGAGGATCTTAAGACAAGGGGGGTGACGTGACTACACAGGTCAGGTCAAAAATAAGGGACCCACTAAATAACTATATAAATGCAGATACACCTAATCGAAATAGATGCAGATACACCTATCTATATGAACGCAGAAACACCTACTCTATATAAATGGAGTTACACCTAATTTATATAAATGCAGATATAGCTAATCAACATAAATGCAGATACACCTATCTATATAAATGCAAAAACACCTAATCTATATAAATGCAGATACACCTAATCTATAAAAAGAAGATACACCTACTCTATAAAAATGCATATACACCTAATCTACATAAATGCAGATACACCTAATGTATATAAATGCAGAAAGACCTAATCTATTTAAATGCAGATAAACCTCATCTACATAATGCAGATAGAACTAATCTATTATATGCAGATAAACCTAATCTATATAAATGCAGATACACCTAATCTATATAAATGCAGATACACCTAATCAAAATTAGTGCAGATACACCTGATCTACATAAATGATGATACACCATACTCTATATAAATGAAGATACACCTAACTTATATAAATGCAGAAACAACTAATCTATATAAATGCAGATACACCTAAAATATGTAAATGCAAATAAACCTAATCTCTATAAATGCAATTACAGCTAATCCATGCAAATGCAGATACACATTAATCTATATACATGCAGATACACCCAATCTATAAAAATGCAGATACACCTAATCTATATAAATGCAGATACACCTTATCTATATAAATAGTGATACACCTAATCTATATAAATGCAACTACTGCTAATCTATGTAAATGCAGACACACCTAATCTATATACATGCAGATACACCTATCTATATAAATTCAAAACCACCTAATCTATATAAAGGCAGATACACCTAATCTATAAAAATGCAGAAGCACCAATTCTATATAAATGCAGATACACCTAATCTATATAAATGTTGATACACCTAATCTATATAAATGCTGATACACCTAATCTATATAAATGCTGATACACCTAATCTATAAATGCAGGTACACCTAATCTACATAAAAGCAGATACACCTATCTATATAAATGGAGAAACACCTACTCTATATAAATGCAGATATACCTATTCTATATAATTGCAGATACAATTAATCTATATAAATGCAGATACACCTATTCTATATAAATGCAGATATACGTCATCTCTATAAATGCAGATACACCTAATCTATATAAATGCTGATACACCTAATCTATATAAATGTTGATACACCTAATCTATATAAATGCAAATACACCTAATCTATATAAATGCAGATGCACCTAATCTATAGAAATGGAGATACACTTATTCTATAAAAGTGCAGATACACCTAATCTATAGGCTATAAATGTTGATACAACAAATCTATGTAAATGCAGATATACCTAATCTATATAAGTGCAGATACCTATAATCTATTTAAATGCAGATACACGTAATCTATATAAATGGAGATACAACTAATCTATATAAATGCAGATAAACATAATCTATATAAATGCAGATACACCTAATCTATATAAATGCAGATACACCTAATCTATATAAAAGCAGATACACCTACAGTAATCTATATAAATGCAAAAACACCTAATCTATCTTGATAAAATCACACGGGAAAATGGAAACAACGGAGCACCTTAGCTTTCATCTTTATTCAAGACATCTTTAGAGGGAACTGGATTACATGGACAGAGAGAGAGGCTTAAATATACAGGGTGACCTTAAAAACATGAGGTCAGGTCATAATGATGCCATCCACTAATCCCCACACCAACACACACGCAGAGGAGATTAAGACAAGGGGATGACGTGACTAGCCAGGTCAGGTCAGAAAAAAGGGACCCACAAAATAACTATCATACATCTAGATCAAAGGTTTTCAAAGCATTTTTAACCTTGGGCCACTGACAAATAAATTTATGTAACATATTATCAGTTTTGAACTGACCATCACTAAGGTTTATTGATTTTAATTCCTTAATCAAACTAGTCAACCAGAAGTCTTTCAGACACAAGATGATTTGAATACTTTCTGCTTTTTTCCCAAGCAATGGGGTGATTATTGCTCCCCTAACATGAACCAACAAGAAGTAATTGTCAGATGCAGTTCTGATAATATACTTATGTTGTTTGGATTCTTACTGCAGTGTTTTCTCCCTGCCCGATCCACATAATTACAATTACATTTGCTACATGGAATACAATAAACACTTCCATTTACATTCAAACTTGGGCTATTCCTTATTAACATATTGGTAATGGTTGAGTCATACTTGAAAACAACATTAATATTTAGAAGCTTGAGGGACCGAACTAACGGGACAAATTCATTACGATAGGGCAGAGTCAAAATATTCTTAAGTGTAGGAACTTGTCGGGTTTGAGAGGAATGAAAGGATTTTTTAGCCCGTTGTTTCCATTTTCCCGTGTGATTTTATCAAGATTTATCTTATCCACGTTTTCATTGTGGATTTACATGAAGTATATAGATTATATGTACCTGCATTTATATATATTAGGTGTATCTACATTTATGTAGATTGGGTGGATCTGCATTTATATAGATTAGGTGTATATGCATTTATATAGATTAGGTGTACCTGCATTTATAGATTAGGTGTATCTGCATTTATATAGATTAGGTGTATATGCATTTATATAGATTAGTTGTATCTGCATTTATGTAGATTGGGTGGATCTGCATTTATATGGATTAGGTGTATCTGCATTTATATTGATTAGGTATATCAACATTTATATAGATTAGGTGTATCAGCATTTATATAGATTAGGTGTATCTGCATTTATATAGATTGCTTGTATCTGCATTTATATAGATTAGGTGTATCTGCATTTATATAGATTAGGTGTATTTCCATTTACATAGATGACGTGTATCTGCTTTTATATAGATTATTTGTATCTGCATTTATATAGAGTAGGTGTATATGCATTTATATAGATTAGGTGTATCAACATTTATATAGATTTGGTGTATGTGCTTTCATACAGAATTGGTGTATCTGCATTTTTATAGATTAGGTGTATCAACATTTATATAGATTATGTGTATCTGCATTTTTATAGATTAGGTGTATCTGCATTTATATAGATTAGGTGAATCAACATTTTTATAGATAGGTGTTTGTGCATTTATATAGATCAGGTGTATCAATATTTATATAGATAAGATGTATCTGCATTTATATAGATTAGGTATATCTGCATTTACATAGATTAGCTGGAATTGCATTTATATAAATTAGGTATATTTGCATTTATATAGATTAGGTGTATCTGCATTTATATAGATTAGGTGTATCTGAATTTATATATATTAGAGTATATCCACATGACCACATTCACTACACAGACCAGTTGCATCCGCACTACAACCCACCACACACAACCACCACCCACACACACCAACCACACATTATATACAACGATTGATTTACAGTCATCCGCATACTCAAACAGCATCCCACATCCGCACTCATACACATTGCGTATCAGCATCCTAATCACAGATTAGCTGCATCCGCACATACAGATTGTTGCATTCAATTTATATATTCGCATTATATAGATTAGTTTATCATACTAAATAGATTGTTCTACTGCATTACATAAATTAGATTTATCTACATTATATATATATATTCAATTATATAGATTACATTTATCATATTTATACAGATTAGGTGTATCAACATTTATATATTTTAGTAATACGGCAAATATGTTTAAGATACACCTAATCTATATAAATGCAGATACACCTAATCTATATAAATGCAGATACACCTAT
>NW_024748870.1:280811-319869 GCF_018991925.1 Homarus americanus
ACACCTCTCTCGTAGCATTGAGGCCGCACACCTCGTAGTGTTGCGAAACACACCTCTTAGTGTTGCGAAACACACCTCCTCGTAGCGTTGAGGCAGCACACCTCTCGGTGAGTTGAGGTCGCACACCTCTGTAGCGTTGAGGCCGCACACTCTCTAGTTGTGAGCGCCCGCACACCTCTCTGTAGCGTTGAGGCAGCACACTTCGTGAGTTGAGGTCGCACACCTCTCTCGAGCGTTGAGGCCGCACACCTCTAGGGTTGCCGCACACCTCTCTCTGTAGCGTTGAGGCAGCACACCTCTCTCGTGAGTTGGAGGCAGCACACCTCTGTAGCGTTGAGGCTGCACACCTCTAGTAGCGGAGCGTCCGCACACCTCTGAGAGGAGCGGCCGCACACCTCTCTGTAGCAGAGCGGCCCACACCCTCTGCAGCATTGAGGCCGACACCTCTCATAGCGGAGCGGCGCACACCTCTGTAGTAGTGAGCGGCAGGACACCTCTATAGCCGAGGGCCGCACACCTCTCATAGCATTGAAACTGCACACCTCTAGTAGCATTGAGGCCACACACCTCTCTTGTAGCTGTTGAGGCCGCACACCCTCTAGTTGGTGAGCGGCCGCACACCTCTCCATAGCCGAGCGGCCACACACCTCCTCCGTAGCGGAGTGGCCACACACCTCTGTAGTGTAGCGGCCACACACCTCTCTGTAGCGTTGAGGCTGCACACCTCCAGGCAGTGACGGCCATCTCTCATGAGTGGCCACACACCTCTCTGCAGTAGCGGCCGCACACCTCTCTCGGTGCGTTGCGGCCGCACACCTCTCTCGGTGTGCTGTGGCCGCACACGTCTCTTGTAGCGGAGCAGTTGCACACCTCTCTCGTAGCGTTGAGGCCGCACACCTCTCTCGTAGCGTTGTGGCCACGAGGCCAGCCATTTCTTAGTTTTCATATGACGCCACATAGTCCTTTAATGCAACGTGTCTATAACTACAAGATGGTGGACCGCTCATAGTATTTTGGGAGTTTTGACGTCACTACAAACTAGGAATTGTGTGAGTGAGCCTCTGTGATGATTAGTCTTTTTTATGGGATTAGCCTACAAGAGCACATGTCAATGACCCACATCAGGGTCTGGGGGGCGAAAATATAGGAATAATAATAATAATTATAATAAGGGATAAAGTTGCTAAAAAGTAACGTGACTGCAAAAATCTGTGATCGGTTGTGACGTCAAAAGTTGGCTCCAGCTGCCGAGCCAACAGGAATACAGGACTTGTGGCCATATCAACGTTGATATACACAGGCATACCTTATTGTTAGGTTAAAATAAATTACTGCTCAAGTATCATCGTGTGTATTTACTTGCTGATAACCACAAGGAAAGAAGAAAACACGAAGTTCCCAAGCGCTTTCGTGTAATTCACATCTTCAGGGGTGAGTACAGACTAAGGAGAAGTACATAACAAGGTATATATATATATATACAGAGGAGGGTGAGATCAAGTCCACAATGGTCAGGTATTAGGCAATGATCCTACTAATCTTCAAAAAGCACAGCAGCAGTCGGTAGTCAGGTCAGAGGGTAAGATGACCCAACCTTCTCACCTGGTTACAAATCTTCTTAATTACGAAATTATCCACTTTGTACATACCATTACTCAAATTCTTGTTGACGGATTCGGTATGTTTAATGAGACTGGATTTTATAATGTTCCTACTATCAACTGAATTACAGGGTAATAGTGAGGAGGCATTATCCCAGTCAATGCAATGCTTATTATCCCTCAAATGAACAAACAGAGCATTGGATTCCTGGCCTGTCCTAACACTATATTTATGTTGTTTAAGTCTGGTTACAAGATCTTTACCTGTCTGGCCTAAGTAAAACATATTACATTCCTTGCAAGGAACCTTATATATATAGAGATAGATAGATAGATAGATTATAAATACTATATTTAATAATTTAATAATTGAACACTTTGGTTGTCTGAATAACACAAATGATTCGGTGATTTAACAACTAGCACTTTTCTACACTAAAGTGAAAGGAATTTGGTGAAAAATGTGTTTGTTGTGTCAGTGTGAGATGGGGGCCGTACAGCTGTGTCAGGCGAGAGTTGGTTTCGTTTTGTCTTGGTAAATGTCACGCTGCCTCACGTATCATTGGTACGTGAACTGTGAATACGGGTGAGTGTTGTACAATGCTGACTATCTATATTTTGTTATCTTTTATTAACTTGTTTGTTAACTTTTAAGATAACCAAACTTCTGCTACTTCTTGTGTCTTTACGACCATCTCCGTAGTGACGAGACAGAGTTGTTATATAGTTGTGGTTTATTTACAACAGATTGTTAACAAACCATCCATAAAAATGGTAGACTGCAGAGTAGTCTTAAGTTCATAGATCTTTCAAAATTAATAACTTTTCTGTCAAGCTCTTTTCCTAAGGTCGATGGTTCGACCCTGGGGCACCCCAGTCCACGCAGCTGTAAATGGGTACCTAGCTTTACAATTGGAGCGCTGAAGGCAGTAAAGTGAAGTGCCTGTTATGCTGCCTTAGGTTTAGTATACAGTGAACTGTGTTCGAACTGTCACCAACGGACAGTCGTTCCTCCTCAGAAACTGGTTATAATGATCTGATTATCTTTCCTCTTTACTCAACACCACTCCCAGGGACCCACAGATGACACAAACATCCAGAATTACGAAGATCATAAATGTTCTTCACAATGATCAGACTTTATTCCTGATGATTTTTTGGTTCCTCTATATTGCACGACCTAAAATATAGTGATAATTTAAGGTTCTCGAATAAAATCATGATCCTGTAGTTGTGGGCTTTTCTTTGTTATAATTACAGAGGAATTGTTTCTGGCCCTAAAACCCTCTACAAGGTATATTCTCCCCATGTGTGTCCTGGTAAGGGGAAGTTATAGTCAGTTTGGTTATTTCTTCCTACACACTGAAGTTAGTTGTTTTTATAATATTGTTTTCATTAAAATATAATTTCATACTCTTCCTATTTCTTCATCTTGTTTTAATCGAAGCAGTAATGACTCGCTCTCATTTTCATATGAAAGCGATATTTTTAGACGACCGACTTGTTTATTAATGTCACATGATGTTTACTGTAAAACTATATTGACTCCGGACGTTAATTATAGTTTATGACACCAGCACACGTTTTCTGTAATGTAGGATTTTAGGTGAAAGATTCGTGACTGCGGAAATAATCTAACCCTGAGTTCCTCGTATATTTTAAAAATGTCTTTGATAAGGCAAATAAGGAAGTGATCTTAGAAAGTCTTGTAAGTAAAGGTATAAAAGGAAAATTATTGATGTGGATGACAGATTACTTAACTAACAGAAAAGCGAGTGTCTGGTTTCAAGGTCAGGGCGAGTCCCAAGTAATCATTTATGCTAATGACATTCTGATCCAATGTAAGAATGAGGAAGATATGTCTAGGGTCATTGATCAGCTGCATTATCTTTGTGTCTTTTTGGGACTGGTCATTAATGAAAATAAAACTAAATTTCAATAAAGGGAAGTAAATGGATTTTTTGGGGGGCTAAATGGAATAAAATTGCAAAAAGTATCCAGTTACAAATATCTGGGAATGTTTGTGAGTATGAATAATAATGTTAAGGATCAAATTACTTATGTCAAAAATATATGTACAGGAAATGGTGTTGGTATACCAGCTTTAAGATCTATGTACTTAAGTGCAGTTAGGAGTATCATTGATTATTCAGCTCCAGTTCTAGCTTCTTACTCAGGAAAAGATCTAAGGCCATTAGAGCTTATTCAGAATGAAGCAATGAGGATTGTGCTTGGTTGTCCAGGGACAACAAGAATAGAGATTATGAGGATGGAGCTAAATGTCCCGAGCATAATACACAGAATTAGGGAGTTGACTGTCATTTCTACTCTAAGGCTTATTAGGCGTGGTGATGGGTATCTGAAGTCAGCTGTTGATAAATTTACTAATGCAATTACTAGGAATTTTAAGATGAATACTTATACTAAAAACCTTTGTCAGATGTTGTGTGAATATAATATTGTAGATTTTTGTGTATCTTTGCCAAACAAAGATTATTTGAAACCTTGGTTCATGGAAAGTGTATCTGTAAGAATGGATAAGCTAGAGTTTAAAAAAAAAGCATGTAATCCTTTTGAGTTACGGCAAATATTCCTTGAGAAAATATATGAGTACCATAAGGAAAATGTTATTCATATGTACTGTGATGGTTCAGTTAATGGGAATCGGGCCGGATGTGGCATTTTTATTAGGGATTTTTTTTTAATATGGTATTAGTGTTGAAGAAAGAATATCCAAGAGAATTGGGGATAGAAGTTCCATCACCACAGCTGAACTTTATGCTCTATATGTGGGAATTAAGAATGCTTTTGTGAGGCAAAAGACAGTTTTTGGGTTTGTTGACAGTCAAATCGCTCTATTTGCTCTAAATTCTAAAGTGCCTCTTGATGATGATTTAGTTTTAAAAGGTAAGAAGTGTATTCATGACATATAGTCACTTGGATATGATGTACGTTTTATGTGGATTCCATCCCATTGTGGTAATTTTATGAACGAGGTTGCTGATGATTTGTCTAAGCAAGGGTGTGGCAAAGAAATTGTAGAATACGATTGTTTTTTGGGTATTAAAAGAATAAAATATAGAATGGTAAAAATCCGACTGCAATGGGAAATGGACAATATTGGGAAATTTTTGAACAACGGCAGTAGTCGTTTGAAACATGATATTGAGTTTTGAATTCTACAAGTTGTACTTATGGTAAGGCTTCGGTTAAGTATGATACATTTGTGATGAGACTACGCTTTGGATACAAATATTATTGGCAATATTGAAGGAACTGATGGCATTCCTTGTAAACTGTGTGGCTATGTAAAGTCTCATACATTATATCATTACATTATGGAATGTAACTGTTTATCAGAATTTAGGGGTGATGGTATTACTGATATTACAGAGATGGTTTGTTATTTAATAAACAAAAATATGGTTAAGAATATTATGAAAAAAATCTGTAAGTTTAACATAAGATTGTTGATTTTATACATATTTATTTGTTGTATACATTCTGATTTATGATTAGTAGCATGTTAAAGAGCTCTTGTTAAGACTAGTTTTAGGCGGGCTAGTTAGCATGCTAACCAGCTCCTTTTGATGTATTTGCCAATAAATGTTTTGAATTTGAATTTGAATTCCTCGAATATTATGAAGACATTTGACGAGAATCATGAATATTAATACTGTCTAAGCGATGGAATACGGGAAAATATATTGATAAAAATATATGAATTATGAAAAACACATAATAAACGGCCTAACATAAGTTGACATAATTTTGATCATATATGCTGAGAATAACTTAAAAAATCTAAATATTGTGATAAATAAGTTTTTAACGAACTATATAAACACTCACGTGAATCACCACTCGGTGGGTGGAGGAGAAAGGAGTGAGGTTGGTCTCGAGAATTGTCACAGCTGCCGTTGGGTGGCTTTTATTTAGCTAGACTAAGGTGATATACTTAGGACCCGGCCATAAAGTTAGTCGGACCTAACTATATTACAGCTGCAGCTCAGAGGCGTGAGCCAGTGCCCAGCCATGACCTAAAGGGCTGAAAATGTGATGGTTCGAGTACCGGGTCACACAACATCTAATGTACACACTGATGACACCTGTCAGGAGTTTGGAGGCAGGTGGATCCTACCAGTAACATGTTGACAGCTGAGTGGTTCATGGTGTTATTGTATGGTGGTTCATGGTGATATTGTATGGTGGTTCATGGTGATATTGTATGGTGGTTCATGTGATATTGTATAGGTGGTTCATGGTGAGTGGTTCAAGGTGTTATTGTATGGTGGCTCATGGTTATATTGTACGGTGGTTCATGGTGATATTGTATGGTGGTTCATGGTGATATTGTACGGTGGTTCATGGTGATATTGTACGGTGGTTCATGGTGATATTGTACGGTGGTTCATGGTGATATTGTACGGTGGTTCCTGGTGATATTGTATGGTGGTTCATGGTGTTATTGTATGGTGGTTCATGGCGATATTGTATAGTGGTTCATGTGGTGATATTGTATGGCTCATGGTTATATTGTACATGGTGATATTGTATGGTGGTTCATGGTGATATTGTACGGTGGTTCATGGTGATATTGTACGGTGGTTCATGGTGATATTGTATAGGTGGTTCATGGTGATATTGTACGGTGGTTCATGGTGATATTGTATGGTGGTTCATGGTGATATTGTATGGTAGTTCATGGTGATACTGTATGGTGGTTCATGGTGATATTGTATGGTGGTATGGTGGTTCATGGTGATATTGTATGGTGGTTCATGGTGATATTGTATGGTGGTTCATGGTGATATTGTATGGTGGTTCATGGTGATATTGTGTGGTGGTTCATGGTTATATTGTATGGTGGTTCATGGTGATATTGTACGGTGGTTCATGGTGATACTGTATGGTGGTTCATGGTGATAGTGTACGGTGTTTCATGGTGATATTGTATGGTGGTTCATGGTGATATTGTATGGTGGTTCATGGTGATATTGTATGGTGGTTCATGGTGATATTGTACTGTGGTTCATGGTGATATTGTATGGTGGTTCATGGTGATATTGTATGGTGGTTCATGGTGATAATGTATGGTGGTTCATGGTGATATTGTATGGTAGTTCATCTATAAAGACTGTTCTTGGATATAATGATATATGCCCAGTCACATAACTGAATATAACTTTTAAAATAATGTTACACTGAAACTGGCATGTTTGTGACTTTTCTCTACTGAACTTGATGAGTAAATCCAAACTGATTTGTGTAGGGAATTTAATGTCAGATTATAATGAACCATAAGTGAATAACTCCTTCCTACACAGTGGTTCACCTGGTGTCATGAATAATTTGTATAACCGCTGCCTTACAGGTATTAGTGGCGATCGTGTCAACGTTTGTATTAACATAAGAAGAAGAACATAAGAAAATAAGGAGTCTGCAATAGGCCGGTTTGCCTGTGCATGGCAGCTCCTGTCGAGAGTTACTACCACTCTCTATCATCCATGAATCTATCCAGCCTCCCTTTAAAACTCTCCAGCGTTCCAGCACTTACTACAGAGTTGCTAAGCTTGTTCCACTCGTCCACCCTATTTGTGAACCAGTTCCTTCCTATCTCCCTCCTAAACCTAAACTTATCCAACTTAAATCCGTTGCTACGAGTCCTATCCTGCTTGGATATTATAAGAACTTTATCTATATCGCCTTTATTGATTCCTTTCACCCACTTAAATACTTCTATCATATCTCCCCGCACTCTTCGTCTTTCTAGGGAATGCAAGTTTAGTTTCTTTAACCTATCTTGATATGGAAGGTTTCTAAGTCCCGGAATCATTTTCGTCATTCTTCGCTGCACCGACTCTAGTGAATTGATATCCATTCTATAACACTGCCCTGCATAGTTTTTGAGGTTTGTGTATTATTAAGCTTTCTGGGTGTATTTTGCATGCTGATCTCAAAAATGTTATCCATTTTGCTCAATCAGGTCAGAATTTTGTGCTATAGCATTTTAAGCGGAGATTCAGGTAAAACATTGGCATTTTTCGCTCAAAATGGGGTCCTCATATTCGTTCATTAAAAAATCATCCGAGACATTGGCAAGCCTCACAGAAAAGATTTCGGTCAGTTTTAATGCCCTTACGATGCATTTAAATACACCCACGTGCTCGCCGGCCATTTAAATGTCCGCCGTGACGCAAAGGAAAAGAGTATATGTCCGTGTTTTTTTACATATATTTTTTCACAATTAAATTTCTTTTTCATCTGGTGGTACATGGCATGTACTAGCAACCACCCCGATGTGCCTCTAAAGTCTTAGCACCAGGAACAACATTTGCCTGGTACCGTAACCGTGACAAGGAATTTCGTAAGTTCTTCAGTTTTGACAAGGAAACTTCATTGGTGTATTGCAACAATATCAGTGGACTCATTGCAGCTATGGGAATATCATACAATATATCAGAGTGGCGGCTCTTCATTGACTCATCAAAAAGAAGCTTGAAAGCTGTGTTGTTGTTCAATGGAAACCAGGTCGCGTCTGTTCCGGTGGGGCATTCAGTGCAGATGGATGAGAACTACAACAACATGGAGTATCTGTTAACTGCTCTGAAGTATAAAGACCACAATTGGAAGATCTGTGGAGACTTGAAGGTAATTTAATACACCAAAAACAGTTGCTTTCAAAAATTGATATTTTGTTGACAGTTTTTCTAATAGGTAATTATGTCTGCCGACATACTGTCATATTATGAAGTGTTAATATTTTTAATAATAAAACTATTCAGCTAAACATATTTTTAATCTGTTTTTTCCACAGGTTGTGTCCATGGTGCTGGGCCTACAAGGTGGTTACACCAAGTTTCCATGTTTCCTCTGTCTGTGGGATAGTCGAGCAGACAAGCAGCACTACATGCAACGTGACTGGCCTGCAAGAAGTGGACTTACTCCAGGTTCTCACAATGTTGTTGCCCATGCTCTGGTGAATCCGCAGAACATTCTTCTTCCGCCACTGCACATCAAGCTCAGTCTGTTCAAAAACTTTGTAAAGGCACTGGACAAAAAAAGCCAGGCTTTCAATTTTCTGAAAGAAAAATTTCCAAAAGTCAGTGAGGCAAAGCTGAATGCAGGAATTTTTGATGGCCCTCAGATCAGAGAGCTTTTCAAAGATCCCAAGTTTGATTGCAGCATGGATGTAAATGAAAAGAAAGCCTGGCATGCCTTTAAGTCTATTGTCTCCAATTTTCTTGGCAACTACAGAAGTCCAGAGTATGGACGAGTTGTCGAGGACCTACTTCTGAGCTACAAAGCTCTTGGTGCACGCATGTCCATCAAGATGCACTTCCTCAGCTCCCACTTGGACTACTTTCCAGAGAACTGTGGTGATGTGAGTGAGGAACAAGGAGAACGCTTCCATCAAGATATCCGTGTAATGGAGGAGCGGTACCAGGGTCGCTGGGATACCAACATGCTCGCCGACTTCTGTTGGTGTCTGAAACGGGACGCCCCAGACACCAACCACCAAAGAAATTCTCTGCGACAGCCTTTTATGCATGTCTAACTGTAAAGGCATCTATGTAGTTGACATATTTTGGTCCTATGTGTTGTGGTTACATTTCTTATGATATATTTTGCATAAAAATTTTGACGTCATATTTAAGAATTTCGATTTTTTTTAATTCCCATAGCATAAAAATCTGACCTGATTGGGCAAAATAAATGGCATTTTTGGAATCAGCACGCAAAATACATAAAGAATCAGCTAAGAACCCCGCACCTCATGAATTTTTTTTTCAAATGCAGCCCAGTGTAATAAGGGCACCAGAACTGAACCGCATAATCGAGGTGCGGCCTGACTAGCGCAAGATATAGTTGCAATAAGACCTCTGCACTCTTATTACTTACACTTCTAGATATAAAACCCAATACTCTGTTTGCCATATTTCGAACATTAATGCACTGTTTTTGAGGCCGTAGGTCCGGGCTTACAAGTACCCCTAGGTCTCTTTCACAAGTCGACTTCTCTAGGTTGATGTTGTTAAGGCTGTATACATTGACAGTATTTGTTCTTCCAATATTAAGTACGCTCACCTGTTGGGGCTTCACACATCAACGAGTGAGGACAATGGTGTTGTTGCTATTTTAATAGACGCATCCACGCGATCTGTGCGAAAATCTTTCAGGAAGTGTGTATAGAATTTTCAGGGGAATTCGATGCGTGCGTGCTTGCGTGCATGCGTGTTTGCGTGTGTACGTGTGCGTGCATGCGTGTGTACATGCGCAGGTGTCTGTCTGTCTAGTTTGTCTGTCTGTCTGTTTGTATGTCTGTCTGTCTGCGCGTGTGTTTGTGTACGTATTTGTGTGTGTCTGCGTATGGCTAGGCATGTTTTCTCGAGAATGCTAAAGCTCTGTGGTTATCGGATATGTGTTGATTCAGGTGTAAAGGGAGAGAGTGTAGCCACGAGGGTGTATACACGCGGGGCTCAACGTCCAGCACACAACATCACCGAGAGTGTTATGTGCTGGCAGGTTCTGGGATTCAGGTGGTGATGGTGGAGGTAACACAAGGAGGAAAGGTAATTCTCATATCCAACTTTATCCGTACTGTGAGTGTCTTTGTACACACCAGTCATCACCACACCACACATCACAGTCATCACTACACCACATACATAGTAGGTAGTAGGCAGATATCAAACAGGGAGGTACTACTGCCTGGGAAGATATTGGAAGCATAATGTGTTGTCTAATAGTAGACCCTGCTGCCATATGGCATCACGAAAATTGTGACCAAGTCCCAGGCTGCTGATCTGTCTCCCTGCCTCATTTATACACAATTGCAGAGTCTCAATTGTTTCTCTTGCTACTGACAACACAACATACATACAGTAGATCGTTTCTCACTTTTGATTTTTTTTAATTTTGTATTTCTTTATGGTTCTTTATTATTATTATTATTATTATCATTAATATTTTATTACTTAATTTGTATTTTTGTTATTATAAATTTTATTTACAGTACTATGAATTATTATTATTAATACTATTATTATTATCATTATTATTATTATTATTATTATTATTATTGTTATTATTAAATCTTTGCCCCTTAGGCCCGGATTTGTGGGTCAGTGACCTGTGCCCGGGTGGGCTATTCCCCGTAAAAAAAAAGTAAATAAATAAATAAAAAATCATCAAAACACCACACACCGCAGTCATTACCAGTGATTACCACACACCAGTCATCACCACAGTCATTATCACACACCAGTCATCACCACAGTCATTATCATACACCAGTCATCACCACACCATCAGAAGCACCACACGGGACGTAACTCAATACTCCATCTTCCAACACCTCACCACCAGACGCCCGGGCTAATTTATCCCTCCACTGTCACTGATACTGTCTCAACTATAACGTTCATCCCCACCCCCAGCCTCTCTTACCCCAGCCCCTGTCACACTTACCCCTGTTATCCCGACCCCAGTCACGACCACCCCTGTCACCCCCAGCCCCTGTCACACTTACCCCTGTCACGACCACTCCTGTCACATCAACCCTTGTCACGACCACTTCAGTCACGACCACTCCTGTCACGACCACCCCTGTCACTCCCAGAACTTTCACCACCTCTGTTACGACCACCCCTGCTACTCCCACTCCAGTCACGACCACCCCTGTCACCACCACCCCTGTCACCACCACTCCTGGCACTCCCACTCCTGTTACTGTCACCCCTCAGCATAATGAAAGACCACAATTCTTCCTCTCTAATTACCAGTAATTGTGAGGTGCTCAATTCTCTTCTCCGGCAGATTGAAGTTGACCTATTTCCAGCACGTGTTAGACTAGAGGTAACATATGACATTTATGGTGGTTGAGCCCGGAAATAAATAATATAAGATGGACAAGGTAATGAAGTTTGATGAGTGAGCACCTGCGGTATGGACAAGAAACTACTAACTCACCTGTATGACTTGAGGATAAAATGTTACCTGTTCATCCCTACAGCTGGGAGGTTGTGGAATTTGTGTTTAAACACAAAAATTATACTATGATGTAGGAATAATTATTTGGTTTTATACTGTTGATATAATTGCAGGTGTAAACGCCTTAATTAAGGACATTCAGGTTACGGGCAAGTCGAGGGGAATGATTGAAACCCGTCTTTTGACGCATTCAATATTTATTGATGTGGTCAAAACCTGCAGAGGAAAACGCGTTCATAATATTACAAGGTGATCCATCTGATACATAATTAGTTAGTCTCACACAATTTCATCTTAATTACAATTTATTAAAAAATACTGACATAACACAAAGTTCATAACTCTATTAATCTTAGCTTCGCTTCATTCTGCATTGTCTTATTACTCCAGGTTAGGCAGAAACGCGTAGGCGTAATTAGTCAACAATATTTCAGTACCGAGGGGTATGTCATCACTTAGGCTGTACTTACAAGTGCGGGTCAATGCAGATCAGTATGGTGTTCCAAGAGAAAACAGTATTGCGTAAATCGTCCCAGCACAAATTCTCGGACAGGAGAAGGCTGGTCTTCACAGCATCACTAGAGAGGGCGATCTGTCTCATGGAGGGGTGGGCAGCCACCGCCACCAGTCTAAGACAGCCCACTCAGCAGAACCAGGACTTGTCTGTAAATACTTCTACATCTAGCGAGGTCACAGGTCGAAAGATTTAATGGCATCACACGCCAGCACTGTAGCTGAAGCCAGCGGCGATAACAACAGGTTTTTAAGAAAAGTTTGCGTGTTACGGTAACAATGGGTGTGTGGACGCTATGTGGCCAATAAGAAACTGCGCAGTGTTCATGCCGCAGTTGAGCTGTGGCGGCCGTTTAGTCTTCGTAAATACTTCTTCTTGGCTCCTATTTGTTCTTGTCTTATTCTGGCACATGTCTCCGGGCTTCTTCCTGTTGCTGTTAGTGTTATATATATTTAATTACATTATCTTTTCTGCTGGTTTATTACTGTCGCAGTTTAACTCTGTGATAATTATATCGAATTATTTTTTTTCGTATAATGAACTTTACATATACAGTATATAAGGATAAAGCAGTATTCGTGGCTCAGGGTCCTGTATTTTGCCTCATTCTCATTTTCTCTTGCGCTTGTGATTCGTGACATTATTTTACTGACTATTTCAGGTGTTACTATATGATTTTGATTATGTTGTACCATATTATAGTGTTGTGACGTATTATAGTAGGATGTGTCATACGGAGGCGAATTTTTTTTTTTTGAGTTTGAAAAATCGGCCCATGGTATTAATGATGTAGTTCTATGTGCAAAATCATGTGATATCTTCAGATTTGAAAAGTTTTCATTTTTTGCTAGGTAAATTTTAACTTGAAATCTTATGAAAATTCAGTATTCCCACCCTTTTACCAACACACTAAATAACTATCAGGTTAATTTATTAGGATGAAAATGATCCAGAATAGTGAAACGAATGATCTTGACACATTTATTAAATTTAATATTCCTTTAGAAAACAAAATCATCAAATACAAAAACCGGTTTTACTACTACGACCCGGTGTTGCTGCACACCATAGAGAACATGTCTTTCTTGCTTCTGTTTCTACTCATCACCTCCCTGTTGACCACCTGAGCTCGGATGTAGCCTTCCCTCCTCTCCTGGCTGTACACATGACTGCTGGCCTCGCTCACTTGCTGTACACATGACTGCTGGCCTCGCTCACTTGCTGTACACATGACTGCTGGCCTCGCTCACTTGCTGTACACAACGCTCTATACTCTGGGTGTGCGAGGGCCAGGCAGGGACATGCATGGGGTTGTCCAGGAAAGCTCTGACTTGAACATTGGTGAGGCTGCAGGTAAGAGGGGGCTCACTGCCAGCCTGGATGTTATCCAGATCTATGAGATCAGTGAGGGTCTTGGCACCTAGATTGACTTCAGGAGTCTTCCTGACCCTGAAGGAATCGTCACCAACTGATTCGTCATGCCCAGATCCTCTCATAAGTCTCATATCCAAGATCTTTTTGACTGCCACTCTTCTCTCCTCCTCATCCCTTACTGCAGAGCATTGTCTGCAGAACTGCCTCGGATGAGCATACCAGGAAGATCTCCTCACAGTCTGCTCCACAATCTGAACAACCTTCCTTGGCTGACTCCTCAGGAGCTCAAGCTGGAAGAGAACATGCCTCGGACCTTCGGAGAACGATGACTTGACCTTGGTGTTGAACCAATTTGGCAAGTAGACACTCACGATGAATTGGACAATAAGTCTCAGGTTGTGAAGGTGGTTCCCTTTCAGTTTATGATGAGCGACCCAAATTCTGCAGAACCTGAGAGCCGTTGTGAACCACCTAGAATGTGAGACTGGACCTATCTGCAGGTAAGCAAGTCTATCAGGCATGACCCCAGTTTTGATGGCACTGCAAATCATGTAACCATAGTACTGGTCAGTACTCAGGTCGTCAATGACAGTATGTGGAAGCTCAACGAGTGGAGGGCCAACTGTGATTTTTTCAAAGCTCGGATTTATTTCTAACTCAGTGGCAGAGTCCAGCATCTTGCCAAGAGGACCACACCATCTGTTGTTTGAAAGAGTCTTGCCATCCAGCTCCTGGATCAGAAGTCTGAGTGGCAACTCGTTGGTGTGGAGGTCACAAACAATCCAGACCAGCTTCCTCCCAATCTTCCGCTCTATCCACTGTATGACCCCCCTTGCCACCCTGTGTTCGTGTTGGTGCTGTCCCCTCCAATGGCCTGCAGGGTCTGGTCTACGTTCCTCTCTCTGAGCCAGTTCACAATGTTATCTGCCACTATCTCAGCTGGTTTCCTGATGTCATCTTTCTCTGGAGGAAATGCCACAAATACTTCCCTCCTGGTTCACTGCAGCAGGAGTAGTGTTCCTCCTTCACCATGGCAGGGAACAACTTGTCAGAATCTCCAACTTTCATGAACACTTTAGTGTCATCCCTCCCCATCAAAGAACAAACAATTGATTCCATTTTTCTTATCCTTATCATCAAACTCCTCTTCTAGGTTACTGACAAGTTTCTCCTGAGCTCTCCTTACTTTGTTATGCTCTATCACCAGGTGAACATCAGGTGTTATCAAACCACCGTTAATCCAGGCAGCTGTTGCTATCTCTGCAGTTTCTCTGAGACCAGTGTGGTGTCGCATGCTGGCCAGAGCTATGCTCGGGATATCTTTCCTATTTCGAATCTTATGCCTGGAAGGTTTGGGATCATTATTTTCTGGGTTAGGGACAAAGTCACCATTCTCCTGGTCAGCACTCGGATCAGCCATGGGGAAGTCATTAAACTCTGAATCAGCTTGACTCCAATCATCGGCCTTTTTTACCTCACCCTGGGCCTTCTCAAGTCTCTTTTCCTCGGCAACTCTTCTCCTCTTCTGTCTCTCTGTGGCAGCCTCCTGTCTCTTGGACTCCGGAATATCTTGGCTAGAAATCATGAGAGCCCTATACTGCCAGTCTTCTCTCTCTGTGCTTTGACAAATGCCAGTTCGATCACAGGAATCTTCAGTTCACGCTTGCAAATACAGGAGATGTGGGCCTCGGATTTACAGTCACGATCGCATCCAAACTCAGGACAGAGAACAATTGGGCACTTGCAAGTAATTATGTCAAATAACTGGTCCAGTTGCTTGGCAAAGCTGTCCTTAACTGCAAGTTTTCCTCTCCCAAGAGAGATATCTCTTGCCTTTTCCCAACTGGCTAGCAGTCTCTCACTAATCTTCTTCTGACTTGTTATGACTGGAGGCTTGAACTGAGCGTTAGCCAGAGTGTACTGTGCCAAGACAGCTTTGGTCATATCACTGGCAATGTCTTTGTTTGTGTAAGTTCTTTGGTTCTTTTCACTGATTTGCCTGATTAAAACACCCTATCTCAAAGCATCTCTCAATGTAGGCAACTCCGACTTCAGGAGCTCTCTCCCAGACCCAAGATAGTGACTGAGATGGCTGGATTTTTGGTTCCTCGTCCTGACAGAAGCAGCCATCGCAAATATTATCAACTTATAAATGCATCAAAATCTGAAACAGAAAAAAATATTGTTAGTTGGGTTGTTAAAGAATGAAGTCAGAAAGCAATGTTCACTATTTAATTGTAATGCACTAATGCAGCTGTACGTTAGATTTTCGATAAATTTCACGCTAAAATTTACCTAGCAAAAGGTTGCAAAATATTGAAACTGAAATTATTTTCTGTTTATATACACTAAAATCTACCAAAAAAGTGATGGGCCATTAGTTTTAGCTGATCTTCCCTCCTATGACACACCCTAGTATTATAGTGTTGTGACTTATTATAGTGTTGTGTCGTATTATAGTGTTGCGACGTAGTATAGTGTTGCAACGCATTATAGTGTTGTGATGCATTATAGTGTTGTGACTTATAGTGTTGTGACGTATTTTCGTGCTGTAACGCAGTGCTACTCAAAGTGTGGTCCGCGGACCGGTGCCGGTCCGTGAGCCATCGTCAGCCGGTACGCGGAGAGTTTTCAGAAAAGAAAGAAACGATAGTCACGTTCCACACCACGTGACACTGCCGGGACATCTGACTCGGTCTTTTTTTTTTTACATTTTCATTGTAGTTTTTATATTTATTATGGCTATATTTTTCATTTACTCACTCATGTTAAAAGTCATTGCTATGCAACTAACGAATGCGATATAATGAACAGCAAAACAGCGAACTGAAATACGTATAACAACACCTTCATGATGATGTGGCGTTTGACTCTGTGGGAACCACACCTGGGGATATCAATAGGGCGCATCACCTTGTGTTGCCAGAATTGCCACGTTTCTCAGCCACCAGTTACGCCATATCCACCCAAAACATAAATCTTTTTATTTTAAGTATGGTAGTTATTTAATTTCGGATAAAATAAATGTATGCATCCCATTAAAAGAAATGGCCGATTTTTTACTATGCGTGCCAGCCGTGAAGGGTGTCACACAGCTGGCAACCCTGCTATTCCACACGTGTGGATCAGCTGTCTGTGATGTCAGGTCACAGGTCAGTGGTTAGTTACCATCAAGAAGTGGAACAGAGAGCATCATACGGGTATCTGCGTGTTTGTCATTTGGGACCCCATCCCAACCCACTTTTATGTTCATTATATTTTTCCTGTATAAAATAATATTACTACGAATGTTCAAATAATATTTTCTCTGATCGTAAACAATTAATTGTATGGCACAAATATGGTACTGGTCCCTGGCACACTGGGAAGACTTGTTACGTCAATGATGATTGGCCTTAGAATGAATAAGACATCATGTCTTCATGTTTAGTACAGATAGTCTCAAAATACCCCTGAAATAGGACATATCTCAAAAGATTTTCCTGGGGGGGGGGGGGCCTATAGGCCCCGGGATTGGCTCGCTTCGCTGGCCGGTCCGTGGCACATTGAAAAAAACCATGCCGGTCCGCCACATCAGATAGTTTGAGAAGCGCTGCTGTAACGTATTATAATGTTGTGACATATTACAGTTTGTGGCGTATTATAGTGCTCTGACGTATTATAGTGTTGTATCGTAATGTGGTGTTATGACGTATTATGGTGTTATGACGTATTATAGTGTTATGACGTATTTTAGTGTTGTGACGCATTATAATGTTGTGATGTATTATAGTGTTGTGACCTATAGTGTTGTGACGTATTACAGTGATGTGACGTATTGCAGTGAAGGGACATGATAGTGGGCTTTGACTTTTAACAATGGTATGACTTAATTCAGGGTTGTATCGCATTAACCTTTCATGTCGTATCAGTGTTGTGATTATTAACAACGCTGTAACGTATTATAAGTCTTATGATACAGACGGGTTGTAGGTGCCTCATTTATTACAACTTTATCTGAGTAGTTATGAAGACTAGTTTTAAAGGTTATAATACAAACTTAGGAACCCGTATTGACTTACCGTAGCAATAAAACTAACCTATTGTAATAATGATTATATATTAGGGGGCAGGGAAAAAACACTTTTATTTGAGTTGCAGGCTGCACTTTTCAGGCATCGTTTGTATGGCTGTAACAAACACCTGTGCAAAATTTCATGCCATTTCATGCATACTTACCCTGCCGCATCGCGAACGACTTTTTGTCAACTTTTAGTGTATACCAAAAATTAGATGTCATTTAATGTTTTCCAGGATAATGATAAATTTTACATGGGTGACATCGATTTAATTCACATGTTATTTTACAGGTACACCGTATAGAAAATCATTACAAGTTCACATTGAAATTCTTTTTTGTGTGGAACCTAGGCATCATTTTCCTAGACAATAATCTTTGCCTAATATATCCATCTCTCGATTCGTATCCCGTCACTTCAGTGCAAGCTTCAGTCATCACTTTTATGCCTCTCTCGACCGCCTGAGTGCTGTTTGGCAACTTGGGCACCACTAATGGTGTCTCAAGAATGTCATTAACCTGTAGATTTGACAGAGAAGCAATGTAAGGAGGCTCAGTCTTGAGTTCATTCCTCCAGTTAATCATGGAATGATAGTTTTTTGCTTGCCACTTTAGTTTCGGAGTCACCACCTTTCTCATGTTGACTACAGGAGGCACATCCTCATTCCCATCTCCATCTTTACCCTCCTCATCAGTATAGTTTAACAAATTCTCGTCAACAGCAGCATCAGAATCTTCCTCCTCCTCTTCAGATCTGCCAGTGCATTCTTCCTTTTGCTGATTCTCCTCTATAATTTTTCTTATCATTGAGACAGCTTTTTCTCTAACAGTCATGTCCTCATCTGCACACATACCAAGAAGAAGTTGATCTGTGTGGGCGAAGTATGCATTTCTCTGGACAGCCTTCTTCACTATCGTCTCCTCCTCACTATTCAGGTGTTTCATATATAGCAGGGACTGGAATACGTTCCTTGAGCCGTGTGTTACGTAAGGGTGTATCTTGATGTAAAACCACATTGGAGCACTGAACTTTATTATTGTAATGACAATTCTTTTCAACTCATGGCTGGGTCTTGATGTTGCTACATACAGCCTGAGGATTCTACTCCATAAGGTGTTCCACCTTGACACACAGGGAGGACCTGGCTCAATAGCAGCCAAGTCATCTTCAACAACACCTGTGATAACTCCTTTACAAATCCTATACAGGTATTTCTGATCCCAGGACAGATCTTTCTCCACTTCATCATTAAACACAGGGAAATCAGGGAAACTGACTGGCTGGAAGGCGACAACTGGAAGCTCAGACAAAGACTCCTTGATCTGCTTTCCAATGGGACCACGCCAATGCTCAGGACCACTTGGTTTACCATCATAGTGATAAAAAACTGCGCGGAAAGGCAGCTCATTTCCGTGAAGCTGACATATGAAATAATGGAGCGGGTGACCAAGTAACATTTCAAGATGATGAATGACTCCATTTTCTGATCCTACATTTACATTGGTTCCATCACAACCAACACACACAATGGGCTGCTGGGTTAGATTTTTCTCCACCAGAAACTCGTGAATAGTTTTGGCAATCTGCTTTCCGTGTCCAGTCTTGGGAGTCACATGTGTGAGATATTCATTGCCAGGCTCAACCATGATGACATAATGATCTTTCACCATCATCCTCGAACTCCATTTCTCGGTCTTCTCATTCTTTATCATCACACGAGTGGCGGTCTTCTTACCATCAAAATAGAGTGACGTCAAATTATCTAAACTAGCCATCTCAATTTCTTGCCTCTTAAATCGGTATTTTTGTCTCGCATCCCGCAGCTTATGTGGTCCAATAACCTGACTCTTGTCATCCTTTGTGATAATGCCATAGTCAGTTAAGGTGGCAGTAGCAATGGCAGCTCCAGCATAATCACTAATCAAGTATCGGTCACAAGCGGCAGCCAGTGTAGGGAGTCTTGTCCGGTTCTGTGAACTGGTGTCTGTCAGAGCCCTTGGATCAGGGACAAAATCAGCATCAGTATTGACGAGAGGAATATCTCTTGAATCATCTGAATTATCCTCAACATAAGGAATATCTCCAGCTACCAGATATCTATGTTTTTGCTCAAGCTGTCTCCTAACTCTGTCCGCATCATGCTTCTCTCTTGCCGTCACTCTGTCCCACATCTTCGTCACTTTCATGTCAACCCCTGCAATCTTCATCTTCCTATCACCTCGCTGGTCAAGGAGAAACTGCACCTCACGTTTGGGAACTTTTATAACACAATTACATGCCAGGTGATATCCGTCACACTCCTTAACTATGCACCTCACATCCTGACAGGAGGCAAGGGGACAATAACAGCTACAGATATCAAACAACTCTTTCATTTCTCCCTGAAATGCAGCGTTTTTGCCAACATTCTTGTTCTTATTTAGTTCAATTCCTCTACTGTACAATTTTCTCAACCTTTCCTCAATAGATATGAAAAAAAAGTTGATAAACATTGAACAGAACATTGCACCGCCACAGCGGCTGTTTGGCTAGTACTGTAGGTAAATTTAAAAATTTCAGTAGAAAATGCGGCAGACTAAACCTCGACATATCAGCTTCAAATTTGGCATGGAGTCTTAGATATGTATAAGGAAAAATGCCTGAAGAGTGCAGCTTTGAGCAAAATTTCACTGCCCCCTATTATATATATATATATATATATATATATATATATATATATATGTTAGCGGGAGAGAGAAGGGGAGAAGAGAAGACGGGAATGCTGCGTTTAGCACGTTAAAGGGGTGAGATGCAGTTCCTTAGAAAATTTTTTTAGGGGGAATCGTATGCATGTTTTTCTCAGCACATGAGGACAGTGCTGTCTTTTTTTAGGGGGGTCGATTGTAATATTCAGAAATTTCAGTGTAATTTCAAACGCCGCACCATTGGCGATACTGAGCTTTCAAGGTCGTCTGAGGGAAGAGAGCGCTCCCCGCACATAGTGAGAGGTTGTGCAACTAGGCCTATATGATATTAAATGTAATTTGCCGAATTAATAATGATGCTATTCATGAAGTTAAGGGACTATTATTGAATTTGAAGTTATTATAGATCGTTTATCAGTCTGAATAATGTTACGGGTGTCCCAAGGAGTTATTAGTTAGGCGGAAAATATGTTACGTAGGCCTGAGCTAACGCCTTGAGAGGAAACGAGGTTGGCTAGCTCTCAGTCACGGGGAAGCATTCATACAAACAAGAAGTCCCTGCACGTCCGTCACAGAAATAGTCACGTGGCCTAGTCACGTGGCCTAGTCACCTGTGCTGCGGTCTTGCAGTATAACAAGTAAGTCTCATTCGATCTCAGATAGGGGTTAGAACCCACTTGACTGCGAGAAATTGACTGCGAGAGTGATGACTGCGAGAGATTGACTGCCGTTTGAGACTGCCGTTGAGGATTGATGATTGGCGAATGTCGCTGTTGGAACGATCAGTGCAGGCTTGTCACTGGTTAGTGGGGAGCAAGGGATCTCTTGAGTGAACGAGTGCTCCCGACAACTAAAACGATATGGGCCAGCATCAGCATTGGGTGATCAGTTCTTACCACGTGGGTGCACAACACCACACCACGTGTCCTCGGTCAGATAGAAGTATTACCTACTGGCCATAGTCACCTGTTGGCGCTCTCTCTTCCCGCCCATGGACGCACTGAGAGTACACTGAGGCTATCTGAGTAGATTAATGGTCACACACTGAGACCAGGAGTCTAGGGGATACCTAGAGAAACATTTTATCTTCCTTATTACGGGTGTATGTTGAGTTGGGTGGAGCATGGTTCACGTGTATTGGTGGACCCAGTAACATCTCAATAATAGTGACAATATTTTTGTGTGTAATTTGTACCATTTTTTCAGTTACTGATATTTTCTTGACGTGTGTAGCAATAGTTCTTAATTGGTTTTGATAGTATTGTTTTTGAATGTTTGTGTCACTAAGTGGAACCAGAGTGATACTGTGATTTAATTCCTTTAATGCATTTAATTTTTCTTTATAATTCCGATCTCAGGTATAACCTTTGTTCCCCAGAGTAGTGTTTAAGTTAGGTTAGGAATTGTGCATCTGTTGGGGTGATATAATTTTGTTGAAAGCCCTTAAGGCCTGTTTCATGTGTGCAAGCAACATTTCTTAATACTTTAAATTTATTGTTGCCTGAGTTTCTAATAATTTCAATATCATGTATTACTTTTATTCCCCAGACTGGTGATTTAAGTTCAAGTTAAGAGGTGAGCATATTGGTGTGCCATTATTTGATTGTGTTTGTAGTGTTGGAGGGAATATAAGTGTCTAATTTTTACAGTGTGTCTCATTCATCCCAGTCACAGACGCTATCCTTCCACGGGTCACAGACAATTCATTTTGGTTCGTAAAGTTAAGTGCTCTTGTGCTGGTTCGGCATTTCTCACTAAGGGGCGCTTCCACTGCAATTACCATCTTATAATCTTTAATAAACCCCAAGTCAAGTGAGAAATTAAAGTCCAGTAATTCCGACCGGATACATATATATATATATATATATATATATATATATATATATATATATATATATATATATATATATATATATATATATATATATATATATATATATAAAGAAGAACAGCTCCGGTATCATTCTATTACGTAAAAAAGACGAAATAAGGTAAAAAGTAATAACAATGTAGCAACAACAACCAACAATAACTAACACAACAATAACAACACCCACACAACTTACCTCTGGTGTAAACATACCACAGTCATTCACGGCACTCAGACCCTCTACACACACACACAAAGCTATCGACCTCTGGTTTCGAAGAAGTCTCATACCATGGCTTACAGAGTTCCTCAGTAACCCACGCCAAGCTGTACGCTTCCGAGAGGCTGTCTCCACCTTTCAGTCACTCACCTGTGGCGTCCCCCAAGACACCAAGATGAGACCACTATGATTCTCTATGCTTATTAATGATGCCCTAAGAGAAACCCCTGCTCGCTGGAAATATGTCGACAACTCCACCATTGGGATCAGTGTCAACAATTCTGCTCCCGACTATACCGCCCTTCAGGATTCATTGAACAGTCTCCAAAACTGGGCCACCAACAACCACGTCACCATCAACCATACCGAGACCATGGTTATGCACATCAACCTCTCCTCCTATGTTGTCCCAATGTCCCACCCCCTTCCGTTACTTTAGGTCCCAACACACTCCAGGTTGTAGATTCCACTAAGCTACTCGGCGTCACCATAGACAACAAACTAAATTGGAAACCACACGTCAGTGAAGTTGTCAAATCCTCCAGTTTTCGTCTCCACATCCTCCACTGACTCAAGTCCCTCGGAGTTCCTGCCCCCGAGCTCCTCAGTGTTTACTCAACATTCATACTTCCCAAGCTCACCTATGCCTCCCCTACCTGGTCTTCCTCCCTAAATGCCACACAACGTAACCCCTTGAAAAAGTGCAAAAGAGGGCATGCAAGATTATTCTCTCCCCTTCCTACTCCACATATCAAAAAGCAATCAAAACACTGACCCTCTCGGCTCTCACTGACCATCACCACGACCTCATCTGCAAATTTGGTGAGAAGCTTCTGCACCATCCTCGACACCGGCTCCTACTACCACCCGAGATCCCTCGTCCGAGAATTGCTGTTCGACACCACAACCGCATCCAGCCCATACGAACACGAACTGATCGCTATAAGAACAGTCCAGTCCCAACCATGGTAAAAATTATAAATAACTTGTAATCAACCAGTGTATTCACTCCTAGTCAATCTTACTTTTTACACTGTCATTATGTTGAAATGCCCTGTAGTTTGAGCTTCCCCTCACCGAGTTATTATATATCATATTTGTATCACTTTTGTTACTTATATATTAATTGTAAATCAAGAGACCCATTCCCCAATTATGTAACTGTATTTCTTCAGCCTTCCAGCTGCCATGCTCTTTCAATAAACCGTTAATTATTAATTGTTATTACTATTATTACACACCCACACACACATAGGTATGTGGCCAGTATAAAACAAAGCAAATACTGTTGCCTTATTACAGTTACTTGGTGCACGGTAACGCTAATAATACGTTGTGGTGAGTGTGTAGCAGCAGTATCGTCTCCAACTGGGACACATAGGAGAGTTAAGTTATCGGGGTTGTGTAGCTACTCCTCAGACTTCATTATATTGTCCACTTTGTTATATTGATCCTCCTCCATTATGCCTTCCGTCATATACAAGGTCACTCTTCTTGCCGGAGGTGAATGACCTTTAGTGTGAGACAAACATGATTCTTTGTAAGTTATTAGGCGATTCAATTGTTGTTTTATGTATTGATTATATATTTCTTATATAATGATACACAGTAAACGTTTGTGGATTATATAATGGTATTTAACCTCAGATCAGGTCATGGGAAGTGAGGGTTGGCACACAGGTAAGAGGGGCTGTAGGCAGGTAAGAGAGAGGTGGTGGAGGCAGAGAGGTAAGAGGGGCAGTGGACACGTAAGACAAAGATGATGGAGGGGGAAGTGAGGGGTGGCATACAAGTAGGAGGGGCTGTGGACATGTAAGAGAAAGGTGGTGGGGGGAACAGTGAGGGGTGGCAGACAAGTAGGAGGGGCTGTGGACATGTAAGAGAAAGGTGGTGGGGGGAACAGTGAGGGGTGGCAGACAAGTAGGAGGGGCTGTGGGCAGGTAAGAGAAAGGTGGTGGGGGGAACAGTGAGGGGTGGCAGACAAGTAGGAGGGGTTGTGTTCTGACCTCACTAGGGGAAAGATCACGGCAGGGTTAGCTCCCGAGGGATAATTATCAGATATGGCCAGCGTTATGTGTGGTCTGGGGTCTGCGAGTTTGTTGGCCAAGCTGGAATGGGCCATGGAAGAATTGGAGAGGGCCAAGGAAGAAATAGAGAGGGCCACGTTGGAGAACCTGAAATTAAAAGAAGATATGGCGAGATTGAAGGGGGAGGCGGGACAGGGAAAGCCAGTGTCTGACGAAAATTCAAGCGAGTGGAAGGTTGTAAGGAGAGGGATGACCGAACTGGTGATGAAGAAACACACCAAGTATATCTCAACAACGACATCAGCAGCTAAGTGTACCAACTCGTTCAGTCCCTTGATAGACAAATTGGACGTTAGTACAGTCAGGGACAGGGCTGACAAGGAAGGTATAAAAACTTTAATTGTTGGTGACTCACAGGTAAGGTACTTGGACAGGGCTTTTTGTGGTAAAAACATAAATAGGATGAGGGTATGTTTGCCAGGAGCAGGGGTGGGAGATATAATTGACAGGATGGACAATATCTTGTCTGGTAATAGGAACAAACCCATTATCTGCATCAGTGCAGGAGGCAATGATATTGGCCGGTGTAGGAGCGAGGAGCTTCTTGATAAGTTCAAGGCAGCTATAGATCGTATTAGGACTAAGGGAGGGATCCCTATCATATGCCGGGTCCTACCTAGAAGGAGAGTTGGCAGTGAATGGTTGTCAAGGGCAGTTGGTGTCAACGACCGCCTTGACAGATATTGCAAGTCAATATCATTCCTATTCATTGACAACTGGGACAACTTCTACGGCAGAAGGGACCTTTATGCTAGGAATGGGGTGCACCTGTATAGGGATGGAGTAGCAACCCTGGCTGGGGCTCTAGAGGGGGCAGTTCAAAAGATATCGAAGTCTTTAAACTGCTAGGAGAACATATGAGCACGGGGGTGGAGGAGACTGCAGTGGGAGCGGGTAAACAAAGTGAAAGATTACAGGGAAATAGTGTTAGGAATGATGACAAAACTAAATTAGACAGGGAGTTTAAAACTAAACGCGGTAAGGGGTGGACTCAGAACACGACTAACTTAAATGTATACTACGCAAACAGTAGAAGTATGAGAAACAAAATGGATGATATTAGGGCCTTGGTATGTACCGAAAAAATCGATATAATAGCATTCAATGAAACATGGATCAACCTAGACACACGTGAGTTACCGGTCGAATACCAAATTGCGGGTTACAAACTGTTCCATACCGATAGGCAGACCAGGAAAGGTGGCGGAGTAGCAATCTATGTTAGGGATAATCTGAAGTGTGAAATAAATAAGGAAATAAAAACTGTTTGGAGTACAGAAACAATTTGGATAGAATCAATTGACGGTAGGGAAAAATTAATCACAGGAGTAATATATAGACCTCCCAATCATGATAGAGTCAATGAGCGACTTATCTGGAATGAAATGCGCAGGGCTTCCATACACAACAAAGTCTGTATAGTAGACGACTTTAACCTTGGCCAAATAGATTGGACTGACCTTACAGGTAACTCAGAATCAGAGGATTTTCTCGAGACGATCCAGGACTGTTTTCTAAGTTAACATATAACCGAACCCACCCGGGGTAATAATATACTCGATTTAGTTCTGTCAAACAGAGAAAACCTTATTAGCAATGTCGAGGTAGGAAACGAACTTGCAAACAGCGATCACAAAGAAATTAGATTCCAGTTAGATTTCCAGGGCAGACGTGAGGATAATTCCAATAAAGTACCAGATTTCAGAAGGGCAAACTTTGACAGTTTAAAGAGGCAGCTGAGAGATGGGGTGTCGCGCTTGGCCGTGAACCTGACAGATGACACCGACCTGATAACGAGATCTGAGATTGCCGAGTTCCACGACAATTTAAATAGTGAGTTACTTAATGCACAAAGGCAAAACATACCATACAAAAAACTCAGATCAGACAACAATGACCCTAAATGGATAAATAATTATTTGAAGAACATCATTGGCCAAAGGAAGGCTATAGGTAGAGGGAAAAATCGTGGCGAAATTTACCTCCGGGATTATTATAGGGTAGTGGCGAGTAGGGTTAAAACCGAGATAAGGAAAGCCAAGAGGAATAATGAGGTAAGGATAGCAAGGGAGGTGAAGACAAACCCCAAAGGATTCTACCAAATGTGTCAAACTAAAACACGAGAAAAGATTGGACCAATACCGTCAGACACCGACGAGCTCACTGATAACGACAGAGAAATGAGCAATAATTTGAATAAATATTTTTCAACAGTTTTCACCACCGAAAATTTTAACATGATACCCGGGGCACCGACTCTATTCAGAGATAGTGAAGAAAACAAATTAAGCGAGATAGTAGTGACTAGTAACGATGTTAGTAAGCAAATAGACAAACTAAAGCCAAATAAGTCACCGGGTCCCGATGAGATATTTGCCAGAGTATTAAAGAAATGTAAGGTAGAGCTTAGTATGCCCTTAGCAAAGTTGTTTAACATGTCCTTAAAAACAGGTGTAGTACCAGAATCCTGGAGGATAGCGAATGTAATACCGATTTTCAAGAAGGGGGATAGATCACTATCCTCTAACTACCGCCCAATCAGTCCAACATCAATTGTAGGCAAATTACTGGAAGCAATCATTTCAAACTCTATTCGAAATCACCTGGAGAAGCACCGATTGATCAATGATTCCCAGCATGGCTTCACAAGCGGACGTTCATGTCTAACTAATCTATTAACATTCTTTTCATCAGTTTTCGAATCGGTGGACGAGGGGCACAATTATGATGTGGTATATCTCGACTTTAGCAAAGCCTTCGACAGAGTCCCCCACGAAAGACTAATTAGAAAGGTAGAAGCACATGGCATCAAAGGTAATATCCTTAAATGGATTTGGGCGTGGTTACAGGACAGGAAACAGCGAGTGAGCATTAATGGCACTAAGTCCCATTGGAGCAACGTCACAAGTGGAGATCCCCAAGGCTCAGTACTTGGACCATTATTATTTATTATATACATAAACGACATAGATATCGGCATAGACAGCAACATAAGCAAATTTGCTGATGACACTAAAATAGGACGTGTTATTAAATCTGACGAGGACTCCACAAAACTACAGGAAGATCTAAAAAAATTTTTCGAATGGTCTGAAAAATGGCAGATGAAATTCAACGTGGACAAATGTAAAGTACTCAGTATAGGAGATGTAAACAGGGAAACCAGATACCAGATGAACAACGATGCCATAGAGAAATCCGACTGCTAGAGAGATTTAGGAGTAATGATAAGTAGGAACCTTAAGCCAAGTAAACAATGTGTTTTTGCTCGTAACAAGGCTAATAAAGTACTTGGGTTCATACGAAGGAGTGTTAGTTACAAGACTAGCGAGGTCATCCTAAAACTGTATCTTGCTCTTGGTAGACCACACCTGGATTACGCAGTTCAGTTCTGGTCACCGTATTACAGAATGGATATAGAATCCTTGGAAAGAATTCAGAGGAGAATGACAAGACTAATCCCGGGCATTTGGAACCTTGAGTATAGAGACAGGTTAAAGCATCTTAATTTGCACTCCCTCGAGAGACGTAGAGCGAGGGGCGACCTGATAGAGGTGTATAAGTGGAAGGCAGGGCTAAACAAAGGGGACATTACAAAGGTGCTCAAACTATCCAACCAGGAGCGAACTCGTTACAATGGTTTTAAATTAGACAAATTTAGATTTATGGCGTGAAATAGGTAAACACTGGTTTGGAAACAGAGTAGTGGATGAATGGAACAAGTTACCAAATATCATCATTAACTCGTATACGCTGAATAGCTTCAAACATAGGTTGGATGCTTATATGAGCAACAGGGGTTGTGTGTAAACGGGACTGCCCAGTATGGGCCAATAGGCCCGCTGCAGTTTCCTCCATTCTTATGTTCTTACATGTAAGAGAAAGGTGGTGGGAGGAACAGTGAGGGGTGGCAGACAGGTAAGAGAGATGTGGTAGAAGAGGGCAGTGAGGGGTGGAAGACAGGTAAGAGGGACTGTGGGCAGGTAAGAGAAAGGTGGTGGAAGGGGGCAGTGAAGGGTGATAGACAGAGTGAGAGTTGATATAATTGTCTCGTAAACTTGTGATTTTATTTACCTCTCGCAATCTAAACATTTTTAGAGCATTATTAGTACGTCTTAAATATTTCTATTATATTATATTGTATTTTTTATCGTTTTCAGTCACCTGTGTATTGTCCTACAGGAAGACAACACGAATATAATACTTTCTTATTATGTTTATGTTCAGAGTTCGTGGGTGTCATGGATATTTCTTAAAAGATAACACACACACACTATTCCAACCTTATGAATCCTAACAATACCTCCAGTTTTTCACCTCCAGATTACAGAACAAAAACTCTGCCTAACAAAAGCTTCATTATCATCATCATCAGCACACACACAGCGTCACCACACCATACAATATCACAACACAAGGCGAATGCAGAAAAAAAACAATGGTAAATATACTATCTTTTCTTATTATTCTCGTCTTGACGATTAAATCTCTATCATTAAGTCCAGAGTCTAGCAATGTTCCATCTTTTTTGCCAGCACCTGCTGTAGAGTGAGTCATTGTTAGTATGGGAAGGACCGTGTCTCGGGTCTTGTGTCTGTTGTGTGTTTTTTTTTTCTGTACTGAAATCAGATGTTGGGATGACGGTAACCCCACATGTCCGGTTACTTCATTAAGGTACTTGAGTTAATTAGTGTTTCGCCTGGAGACCTTTACCTATTAGGGTTGTATGGATGACTTGATGTTTGACGTGACATAATAGGATTTCAGTATTAAGTTTAGACAAGAAATGAGATTATTTCCAGTTTATCATGTTGGTATGCAAGTAAGTCTAAAAGGTTAAATGAATCACTTGCAGATTAGCAACCCACCATATTTTACCTGATGATTAAACACCTTAACGTTATCTAGGGGAGAAGTGTATCTTTCATTCCATCCCGACTCTGGTGTGGAGATGAGTTGGGGGAGGGGAGAGGAGGGGGGTGGAGAGGAGGGGAGGGGGCAGAGAGAGTGTCAGATGGGGTGTCAGAGTTAAGTTGGACCGTTTGGTGGTCTGCCAAGGGACTGTCATGTGAGTGGTCAGGTGGAATTTAATTTTGGATGTCGTGTAGGTTGGTGTCGGGGGTAGGAAACAGGTGGACTTTCATATGAGAAGTCAAGGTGGTTAGATAGACTGCCATGTAGGGTCGGAGGGGGAGGTATGACTGTTCTCAATCTCATAGTGTGCTGCTTTCACTACAGAACCATTGCTAATGTAACACCGTCGCTCGAAGGATAAGGTTAGGGATCTTGCCCAGGTCGTGTTCTTAGGTCTCTGAGTTTTACCATCCCCTTTGTTTTAATTTCTCCTTCTTGATGTTACCTGAACTTTGGGATTTATTCCAGGATTAATTTATAACCAAATTTTGTATATAGTTGATACCTGATACGAAATTGGTTCTTGAATATTTACGCCATCACTTATGAGAGTAAATGGTCAAAGCGTAATATATTTCTTAACAGACATACTTGCTGGTGCACACAGTTAGGGACATCACGTGTATATCTGCCGTTCATACCAAGGATGTTCACTTAAGTTCAGTGTTATAGCGTGAACAGTATTTTGAATGATCTAAGTACTATACAATTTTCTTTAGTGTACAGACACGAGTATATTTTCAGAGTAATTTTTCTCACTGGTTCTAAACTCCGTCCTTATTATCACCCGGTCCTTCTACCACAAATCCTACGTCACACATTTCATTATACATCATCCCATGGCATTTCCAAGTTTATTCTCGTGGTCACTCGGTCATCACTTTTTTTTTCCACTTCATATCTTTCACACTACCTTTTATTGCTCCCTCAGGGTAACTTAATTATCTCCACTCTACTTCCCCAGTGCTGCCTCCGTTCCACCTTCCCGCTGATGCCTCCTTTCCACCTCCTCACTGGTGCCTCCACTCCACCTCCCCACTGGTGCCTCCACTCCACCTCCCCACTGCTGCCTCCACTACACCTTCCCACTGGTGCCTCCACTCCACCTCCCCACTCCACCTCCCCACTGGTGCCTCCACTCCACTCCCCACTGGTGCCTCCCCACCTGCCTCCACACCTCCCCACTGGTGCCTCCACTCCACCTTCCCACTGGTGCCTCCACTCCACCTCCCCACTGGTGCCTCACTCCACCTCCACCCTCCACTGGTGCCTCCACTCCACCTCCCCACTGGTGCCTCCACTCCACCTCCCCACTGGTGCCTCCACTCCACCTCCCCACTGCTGCCTCCACTACACCTCCCCACTGCTGCCTCCACTCCACCGCCCCACTGGTGCCTCCACCCACCTCCCACTGCTGCCTCCACCACACCTCCCCACTGCTGCCTCCACTACACCGACCCACTGCTGCCTCCACCACCTCCACCTGGTGCCTCACTCCACCTCCCCACTGGTGCCTCCACCCACCTCCCCACTCCACCCCCCACTGGTGCCTCCACCCATGTCCCCACTGCTGCCCACTCCACCTCCCCACTGCTGCCTCCACTACACCGCCCCACTGCTGCCTCCACTCCACCTCCCCACTGGTGCCTCCCTACTGGTGCCTCCATTACAACTCCCCACTGCTGCCTCCACTCCACCTCCCCACTGCTGCCTCCACTACACCTCCCCACTGCTGCCTCCACTACACCGCCCCACTGCTGCCTCCACTCCACCTCCCCACTCCACCTCCATGCTTTTCTCCCCTGGCACTCTTCCCTTCTTGTATTCTTGCTCGACGCTCCCCTTTACTCTTCTTCTACAACTCCTCTGGTCTCTCTCAGGTTCCCTCCCTCCCTTCCTCCTTCCCTCCCATCCCCTCCCACGCATTTCAGCATCTAGCCTCCCTTCCCTTCATCTACTCCTATAAACCCCTGTAATTCCTTCACCCCCCGTCCCTCCTTCCATTCACTCCCTCTTAACTTAACTTAACTTGCATTCTCTAGAAAGACGAAGAGTGCGGGGAGATATGATAGAAGTATTTAAGTGGGTGAAAGGAATCAATAAAGGGGATATAGATAAAGTTCTTATAATATCCGAGCAGGATAGGACTCGGAGCAACGGATTCAAGTTGGATAAGTTTAGGTTTAGGAGGGAGATAGGAAGAAACTGGTTCACAAATAGGGTGGTGGACGAGTGGAACAAGCTTAGCAACTTTGTAGTAAGTGCGGGAACTCTGGAAAGTTTCAAAAGGAGGCTAGATAGATTCATGGATGATAGAGAGTGGTAATAACTCTCGACAGGAACTGCCATGCACAGGCCAACCGGCCTATTGCAGACTCCTTATTTTCTTATGTTCTTATGTTCTTATGTTCTTTTATCACCTCCCTCCTTCACCCCTCCTTCCTTTCATCCATTCCTCTGCCCCTTATGCTTTCCTTTGCTCCTTACATCCTCTCTCTCTCTACCTCTTTACATTTACTCTACTCTTACAACCCTCCCCTCTTTCCTCCTTCCTTCCTGTCTTTCTTGCCTTCCTCCCATTCTCCTCCCTTCCTTCCCTTCTTTCTCTTTCCTCCTCTTTTTCCTCCTCCCCTCCCTTTTCTCCCTTCCTCTTTCCTTCCTTCCTTCCTTCCTCTTGCATCTCCTCTCTCTCTCTATCCCCCCATCTCTCCTTACCCCTTTTCTTACACCCCCCTGCACCTCCCTACACCCGTCACGGCTACACACCCCTGCTACACCAATACACCTGCTAGTCGGCAAGTGTCAACACTCCCACACCCTTTACAGTAAACACACACACACACACACACACACACCATCGCCACATACCTAAACGTTCTCACTGTATATTTTAATTTATATATTCCTTTATATGATTGAAAATTTGCATTAAAATATCTTGAGTAAATAAACTTTTGTCTGTCTGTCTGTCGTAGTTTACCGGAAGGGATAAAATCAGTAGATGATTTTGTCTGAAAGTATTCGTGAACTTTGGCAATTAATTCATGAAAATATGTTCATTATCTCTACCTCCCTCTCGTGTTTTGTTCCGCTGACTCTCTCTCTTGTTGCTTTAATTCACGGCTGTAACTAAACCAACAGGCTTGTATATGGCGTACATATATACATAGAGATATTTCTTTATTACTGAGGCGTGTCGGTACATACGTATACTTTAATCTAAACACACACACACACACACACACACACACACTTCATCCTTGACCACCGACGGGTCAAGACGGGTCAGACGCACCTGGCGCTGCTCAGCAGCAGCCACGTCAACTGTTATGTTGGCCCATACCAACTCCCTCCCCTGAACCCTCCTCCCTACCGGAATATCAACAAGTTCTCGCCAGAAGTTACTGTTTCATTTGGAAAAGGAATGGAACCAGTGTTGAATAGTGGTGAACAGTGCTTAAGTCAGTGAAAAACAACTCGGCAATTGAGTCTTACCCAACCAGAAGGGACCTTTATGCTAGGGATGGGGTGCACCTGTCTAGGGATGGAGTAGCAACCCTGGCTGGGGCTCTAGAGGGGGCAGTTCAAAAGATATCGAAGTCTTTAAACTGCTAAGAGAACATAGGAGCACGGGGGTGGAGGAGACTGCAGTGGGAGCGGGTAAACAAGGCGAAAGATTACAGGGAAATAGTGTTAGGAATGATGACAAAACTAAATTAGACAGGGAGTTTAAAACTAAACGCGGTAAGGGAAGGACTCAGAACACGACTAACTTAAATGTATACTACGCGAACAGTAGAAGTATGAGAAACAAAATGGATGATATTAAGGCCTTGGTATGTACCGAAGAAATCGATATAATTGCATTCACTGAAACATGGATCAACCTAGACACACGTGAATTACCAGTCGAATACCAAATTGCGGGTTACAAACTGTTCCATACCGATAGGCAGACCAGGAAAGGAGGCGGAGTAGCAATCTATGTTAGGGATAATCTGAAGTGTGAAATAAATAAGGAAATAAAAACTGAGAGGAATACAGAAACAATTTGGATAGAATTAAGCGACGGTCGGGAAAAATTAATCACAGGGGTAATATATAGACCCCCCAATCTTGATAGCGTCAATGAGCGACTTATCTGGGATGAAATGCGCAGGGCTTCCATACACAACAAAGTCTGTATAGTAGGCGACTTTAACCTTGGCCAAATAGATTGGACTGTCCTTACGGGTAACTCAGAATCAGAGGATTTTCTCGAGACGATCCAGGACTGTTTCCTAAGTCAACATATAACCTAACCCACACGGGGTAATAATATACTGGATTTAGTTCTGACGAACAGAGAAAACCTCATTAGCAATGTCGAGGTAGGGAACGAACTTGCAAACAGCGATCACAAAGAAATTCGATTCCAGTTAGATTTTCAGGGCAGACGTAAGGAAAATTCCACTAAAGTACCAGATTTCAAAAGGGCAAACTTTGACAGTTTAAAGAGGCAGCTGAGAGAGGGGGTGTCGCGCTTGGCCGTGAACCTGACAGATGACACGGATCTGATAACGAGATCTGAGATTGCCGAGTTCCACGATAATTTAAATAGTGAGTTACTTAATGCACAAAGGCAGAACATACCATACAAAAAACTCAGATCAGACAACAATGACCCTAAATGGATAAATAATTATTTAAAGAACATCATTGGCCAAAGGAAGGCTATAGGTAGAAGGATAAATCGTGGCGAAATTCACCTCCGGGACTATTATAGGGTATTGGCGAGTAGAGTTAAAACCGAGATAAGGAAAGCAAAGAGGAATAATGAGGTAAGGATAGCAAGGGAGGCGAAGACAAACCCCAAAGGATTCTACCAAATGTATCAAACTAAATCACGAGAAAAGATTGGACCAATACGGTCAGACTCCGGCGAGCTCACTGATAACGACGGAGAAATGAGCAATAATTTGAATAAATATTTTTCAACAGTTTTCACCACCGAAAATCTAAACATGATACCCGAGGCACCGACTCTATTCAGAGATAGTGAAGAAAACAAATTAAGTGAGATAGTAGTGACTAGTAACGATGTTAGTAAGCAAATAGACAAACTAAAGCCTAATAAGTCACCTGGTCCCGATGAGATATTTGCCAGAGTATTAAAGGAATGTAAGGAAGAGCTTAGTATGCCCTTAGCAAAGTTGTTTAACATGTCCTTAAAAACAGGTGTAGTACCAGAATCCTGGAGGATAGCGAATGTAATACCGATTTTCAAGAAGGGGGATAGATCACTATCCTCTAACTACCGCCCAATCAGTCTAACATCAATAGTAGGCAAATTACTGGAAGCAATCATTTCAAACTCTATTCGAAATCACCTGGAGAAGCACAGATTGATCAATGATTCCCAGCATGGCTTCACAAGCGGACGTTCTTGCCTAACTAATCTATTAACATTCTTTTCATCAGTTTTCGAATCGGTGGACGAGGGGCACAATTATGATGTGGTATATCTCGACTTTAGCAAAGCCTTCGACAGAGTCCCCCACGAAAGACTAATTAGAAAGGTAGAAGCTCATGGCATCAAAGGTGACATCCTTAAATGGATTAGGGCGTGGTTACAGGACAGGAAACAGAGTGAGCATTAACGGCACTAAGTCCCATTGGAGCAACGTCACAAGTGGAGTTCCCCAAGGCTCAGTACTTGGACCATTATTGTTTATTATATACATAAACGACATAGATATCGGCATAGACAGCAACATAAGTAAATTTGCTGATGACACTAAAATAGGACGTGTTATCAAATCTGACGAGGACTCGGCAAAACTACAGGAAGATCTAAACAAATTTTTCGAATGGTCTGAAAAATGGCAGATGAAATTCAACGTCGACAAATGTAAAGTACTCAGTATAGGAGATGTAAACAGGGAAACCAGATACCAGATGAACAACGATGCCATAGAGAAATCCGACTGCGAGAGAGATTTAGGAGTAATGATAAGTAGGAACCTTAAGCCAAGTAAACAATGTGTTTTTGCTCGTAACAAGGCTAATAAAGTACTTGGGTTCATACAAAGGAGTGTTAGTTACAAGACTAGCGAGGTCATCCTAAAACTGTATCTTGCTCTTGTGAGACCACACCTGGATTACGCAGTTCAGTTCTGGTCACCGTATTACAGAATGGATATAGAATCCTTGGAAAGAATTCAGAGGAGAATGACAAGACTAATCCCGGGTATTAGGAACCTTGAGTATAGAGACAGGTTAAAGCATCTTAATTTGCACTCCCTCGAGAGACGTAGAGCGAGGGGCGACCTGATAGAGGTGTATAAGTGGAAGACAGGGCTAAACAAAGGGGACATTACGAAGGTACTCAAATTATCCAACCAGGAGCGAACTCGTAACAATGGTTTTAAATTAGACAAATTTAGATTTAGGCGTGAAATAGGTAAACACTGGTTTGGAAACAGAGTAGTGGATGAATGGAACAAGTTACCAAATATCATCATTAACTCGAATACGCTGAATTGCTTCAAACATAGGTTGGATGCTCATATGAGCAATAGGGGTTGGGTGTAAACGGGACTGCCCAGTATGGGCCAATAGGCCCGCTGCAGTTTCCTCCATTCTTATGTTCTTATGTTCTTATGTTAACCTTCACACAGTGAGGTCCCAGGTACCCAGTGATAATTCCTCTGAGACTCCACGATAGAGAGGCCTGGGACCACACCTCACCCACTTGAGTGAGTGAAGTCGACCACGTGGTGTCCCCATGATGCTACGAAACCACGTAGTGAATGAGTTGCTACAGCAGCATGCGAAGTTCCCCATAACACCATCTGTGAGGGAATTACTACACCATGTGATGCCCCTCGATACACCATCTGTGAGGGAATTACTACGCCATGTGATGCCCCTCATAAATCCATCTGTGAGGGAATTACTACACCACATCAGGCCCCTCATACACCATCTGTGAGGGAATTACTACACCACATCAGGCCCCTCATAACACCATCTGTGAGGGAATTACTACATCATCAGGCCCCTCATACACCATCTGTGAGGTAACTACTACATCATCAGGCCCCTCGTAACACCATCTGTGAGGGAATTACTACACCACATCGGGCCCCTCATAACACCATCTGTGAGGGAATTACTACATCATCAGGCCCCTCATAACACCATCTGTGAGGGAATTACTACATCATCAGGCCCCTCATACACCATCTGTGAGGTAACTACTACATCATCAGGCCCCTCGTAACACCATCTGTGAGGGAATTACTACATCATCAGGCCCCTCATACACCATCTGTGAGGTAACTACTACATCATCAGGCCCCTCATAACACCACCTGTGAGGGAACTAGTACTCTACGTGATGTCCCTCATAACGCCATCTGTGAGGGAGTTACTACACTACGAGTCTGCTGTTCAACACCTCAGCTTACATGACTTATGTGTGTAAACATTAATCTGTATGTTCACTGTATGTTCCTTCACCTTTCTCTAATGAAGGGTTTTGTTAAACCACCAATGTATGTAATAAGTCATTTGTGTCCAATGTATATTTTCAGCCTTCGGGCTACAAACTTTTTCAATAAACCGTTTATTATTATTATTATTATTTACACACAACTTTATAGGAGGAGCGTGTAAACAGTAAGATATAGTGGTCCCTCCCAGGTTAACGGAATCCAGGTAAAAAAGTCACAGGTAAAAAAGTCACAGAAAAAAAGTCACAGGAAAAAAGTCACAGGAAGAAAAGTTACAGGAAAAAAAGAAAAGTTAAGTATCGAATTCTCACATTTTTTAAGGTTAATATGTCAATCAGTTTCAGTAAAGGAATATGCAGAACTGATGGTAAATTAATGAGTTTCGCTTAAAAATTATAAAATAGAACAAAAACATTAGATTCTTTGTATAATCGGGCAACATCAACCTGAAAGGATTAAGGTAAGTCAACTGAGGTCACTGTGACCACAGGTTGTCTAATCCGGTAAAAAATTTTGAGCAGATGTTTGATGTGAGGTCACGTTGAGATGACCTGTCTACGTACAGTATATAACCTTGTTCCTCTCTATAGTATGTCAGTATCCCTGAAGACAGCGTGAACAACAATGCTCATACCAACAACATCTGCGAAGGGTGGAATAATAAATTCTTCAACCTCGTTGGTCACTACCATCCTTCAGTCTGGCGTGTCATTGAATGGTTTCAACGTGAAGAAGCGACGGTGAGCACCATTATCCAGCAGGATGGTGTTGGCAACCCCCCTCGAAAAAGAGTTCATCGACGCTATGTGCAGCTACAAGAACGCATTCGCAACTTGTGTGTTGGTCGACGGGAGGACCACAAGACTGTGGCAGAGTTTCTTCGTGGCGTCGGCTGGAATATTCGTCTTAATCATCAGCATTAAAAACACTGAATATACATGTAATGCCATGATAATGCCAGTTAATAACTGAATTAAAATATTTTCAGTTTTATTACTTTAATTGTTTATGGTACTTAAATAAACTGTGACTGACTTGAATATTTTTTTTGATTACCTGACTTTCTTTCTTAACCAAAATTGTGACTTTTTTTTTACTTTTTTCTTGTGCCTTTATTACCGGCCACCATAAATTAATTGTGACTTTTTTTCCTGTGACTTTTTTTCCTAGCCAAAATTGTGACTTTTATTCTGTGACTTTTTTTCCAGTGACTTTATTACCGGCCACCGGTTAACGTTGTCTACTTCTAATACTCCTGATTTAGCCTCACTGGAGCTGTTGTAGAGGTTTAAGAGACAAGCTGTCATCATAAAGTATCACTGGCACAGTTTGGAGGCTTAATATAACATTTTTTTCCCGTTAATGTTTTATAATCTAGAATCTCTGTGTGTGTGTGTTTAGTTATCGTAATATTGTTTCTCTTATGTATTGTGGACGAACGCACAAGCGAACATAAATTTAGCTTTATATTCTACGTAGATTTCATTTATCCTGAAGAGCGAGGGTCAGAGACAACTTCCCTTGGGTGTTTACTGGAGACGTTAACCATCCCTTTGTATCGGCGTTAATCCTTTTGCCGGTCTGACCCAACACCTGACCCACATCATCACGGCCACGCCGCGAGCTACACCTGCTATGCGCCCCGCCACACACACAACCTGTAACCTGTTGAGGATTAAGGAAAACAACTTCAAACAAGTACGCCAGTGAGCTCCAAGGCGTGGTGTGGGTCAGGTGTTAGGCTGACACGACGAGGATTAACTTAACGCCGATAAAGGGAAGGATTAACGTCTCCCCAGTAGCTGCAAACCATGCAGTCTCGTCAGTCGGCGGCAGCCGAACAATCCACCAGTTACAAGTAATTCCTCTAGTTCTGCATACAAGTCTCCATCGCACAAGATGAGGGAGGCTAGGACGACTTTAAGTTCTCTTGTGTTTTTCGATCCAGTTATTTACTTCATGGAAGACATAATACTATAAGGTAAGAAATATTAAAGTATTGGTTAAAAAATATTGATGTGACTTTTGCTATGGTACTGAGATTAAATATTAAGATTTTGCTCTACAGCACGGTGATTTTATACTAAGACACTATCCTCAATGGGGGTACAAACAAAAGCCCCCTGACAAAGCTACCCAGATGAAACACTCCAGGACAAAAGCCCCCCACTTTGATCGGGGTGGGTTTTTATTGACAAACAGTAAGTGGCTTTCAAAAGTTGTGACATAATTAAATAGTTGAGGGTA
>NW_024748870.1:319969-415039 GCF_018991925.1 Homarus americanus
GGGCTGTAAGCTTTGGTCTGACAAACAATCATTACAACACCATCCATCATCACTACATATAACACCACCCATCATCACTACATATAACACCATCCATCATCACTACATATAACACCATCCATCATCACTACATATAACACCACCCATCATCACTACATATGACAACATCCATCATCATCACTACATATAACATCATCACTATATATAACACCATCCATCATCACTATATATAACACCATCCATCATCATTACAGATCGGTAAAGTATTTTCCGAGATTCTCGTGCGGACACACAAACAAAAACACACATACAAACATACAAGCAGACATATTTCCTTGTTTTATATAGATAGATTTGTATCACTTATGTTACTTGCATATTATTTGACATTCATTTTTTTTTCTTACGGGACTTACCCACCCGGGCACAGGTCACTGACTCACATCAGGAGGCTTGGTGGGGGGGGGGGGGGGCGAAAATATGATAATAATTATTGAGACCCTACAATTGTGTGTAAATGAAGCAGAAAGTCAGATCGACAACCTGGGACTTGGTCACATGTGGCAGCAGGGTCTACCATTAGACAACACATTATGCTTCCAATATTTTCCCAGGCGGTAGTACTACCACCCGAGATCCCTCGTCCGAGAATTGCTGTTCGGCACCACAACCGCATCCAGCCCATACGAGCACGAACTGATCGCTAAAAGAACAGCCCAGTCCCAACCATGGTAAAAATTGTAAATAACTTGTAATCAACCAGTGTATTCACTCCTAGTCAATCTTACTTTTTGCACTGTCATTATGTTGAAATGCCCTGTAGTTTGAGCTTCTCCCCACCTAGTTATTATATATCATATTTGTATCACTTTGTTACTTATATATTATTTGTAAATCAAGAGATCCATGCCCCAATTATGTAACTGTATATCTTCAGCCTTCCAGCTGCCAGACTCTTTCAATAAACCGTTAATTATTAATTATTATTACTATTATTACACACTCACACACACACAGGTATGTGGCCCGTATAAAACAAAGCAAATACTGTTGCATTATTACAGTTACTTGAAGCACGGTAACGCTAATAATACGTTGTGGTGAGTGTGTAGCAGCAGTATCATCTCCAACTGGGACACATAAAAGAGTTAAGTTATCGGGGGTGTGTAGCTACTCCTCAGACTTCATTATATTGTCCACTTTGTGATATTTATCCCCCTCCATTATGCCATCCGTCATATACAAGGTCACGCTTGTTGCTGAAGGTGAATGACCTTTAGTGTGTGACAAACATGATTCTTTGTTTTATTATAATAAGTAAGTTATTAGGCGATTCAATTGTTGTTTTATGTATTGATTATATATTTCTTATATAATGATACACAGTAAACGTTTGTGGAATATATAATGGTATTTAACCTCAGAGCAGGTCATGGGTAGTGAGGGGTGGCAGACAGGTAAGAGGGGCAGTGGACAGGTAAGAGTAAGATGGTAGAGGGGGCAGTGAGGGGTGGCAGACAAGTAGGAGGGGCTGTGGACATGTAAGAGAAAGGAGGTGGAGGGAGCAGTGAGGGGTGGCAGATAAGTAGGAGGGGCTGTGGACATGTAAGAGAAAGGTGGTGGAAGGTGGCAGTGAAGGGTGGCAGACAGGTAAGAGAGAGGTGGTGGAAGAGGGCAGTGAGGGGTGGAAGACAGGTAAGAGGGACTGTGGGCAGCTAAGAGAAAGGTGGTGGAAGGGGGCAGTGAGGGGTGATAAACAGAGTGAGAGTTGATATAATTGTCTCGTAAACTTGTGATTTTATTTACCTCTCGCAATCCACACATTCTTATAGCGTTATTAGTACGTCATAAATATTTCTATTATATCATATTGTATTTTTATTGTTTTCAGCCACCTGTGTATTGTCCTACAGAAAGACAACACGAATATAATAGTTTTTTTATTATGTTTATGTTCAGAGTTCGTGGGTGTTATGGATATTTTTTTAAAGATAACATACACACACACACACACTATGTAACTTAAATGTAACTTCTTCTGAAGACTCACACTTATTTAGGGAAGTTGCAAAATTGTTCACAAAAAATACGTTCTGAGGTTATACTCAGAGTTAGTAGATCTGGTAGGAGTTGAAGGGGGTCTCTCCTTCAGACGCTCAGTGTTAGATCAGAACTGGGTGGTGTCCAGCTAAAGACTGCCTAGCTCTTCAGAGCGGGCCTACCCTGGGGTTAACTAACAATGACGTCACGAAGGAAGATGCATGGGTTCAAGCTTCTAGAAGCTTCTACCAACAGGAAGGGTCGGTATGAGTCAATTCCTTAGCATGAATACCTAAATCAGTGTCAGCAGCGCTACTGAAATAGCTGTCTGGAAAATGATCTTGTTGAGCCGTGAATCATCCTTAACTGACGTTGCAGATATCTAACTAATCTGACTAATAATTTACATCAAATACTTGGGAGTTTACTAGTGATAATCAGTGTACCTAGTTATCAAGTAAAAGTCATTAATTAAATAAGTAATAAGCTTCAAAGTTGATATCGTCATATTGAGACATCTCTGGTCGACACACTGTAGCCAGACCGTATCTAATATACTATAGGACTAACCGAATGTATGTCTGCCTGTCTGTTTGTCTGTCTGTGCAGCCGAAACGGCACAATCGTTTTTCATCAAACTTGGTGGAAAAATCGCAAAAAATTCGTAGAGTGGAACAAACCTGGTCCCATGTCGATGGTTTCTTTAGGAAGCCATTAATTAACCATTTTATTTACGATGGAAAAGGATGCACCCTAATTTACCATGCAAGTCTACAGACTTGTCGCACCCTCATTCGCTGTACGCTGTCAGCCGGATACAATACAGTACAATACCATACAATACCATACAATACCATACCATACAATATATTACACAACAAACTATAAATATTTGTAAGAATAAAACATAATAATATATACATGTAAGACTCACAACTTGATAAGATATCCGTAAGACATTAGCTATTGGAAATGTGATTAAATGTTTTGTTTTAAATCCAGTGTGAAATGTATCGGTATTGGTGGTACAATCCTAATGGTCTCTAATCCTGTTGATTAGGTGAGGTTAATCTGGGTTTAATGAGATTAAAGATTAGGTGTGGGGTTTATTCTACCTGTGTTAGTCTCAGGTACGACCCTTATTGTAGCAATCACGACCATGATTATAGCAACCACGACCATGATTATAACAACCACGACCATGATTATAACATCACGACCATGATTATAACAACCACGTACATGATTATAACACCCACGACCATGATTATAATACCCACGACCATGATTATAGCAACCACGACCATGATTATAACAACCACGACCATGATTATAACATCACGACCATGATTATAACAACCACGTACATGATTATAACACCCACGACCATGATTATAATACCCACCACCATGATTATAACAACCAGGACCATGATTATAGCAACCACGACTATGATTATAACAACCACGACCATGATTATAACTAGCACGACCATGATTATAACAACCACGACTATGGTTATATCACCCACGACCATGATTATAAAAACCCTGACTATGATTATAACAACCACAACCATGATTATAACAACCACGACTATGATTATAACAACCACGATTATGATTATAACAACCACGACCATGATTATAACAACCACGACTATGATTATAACAACCACGACTATGATTATAACAACCACGACCATGATTATAACAACCACGACCATGATTATAACAACCACGACTATGATGATATCACCCACGACCATGATTATAACAACCACGACAATGATTATAACAACCACGACCACGAATATAACAACCACGACCATGATTATAACAACCACGACCATGATTATAACAACCACGACTATGATTATATCACCCACGACCATGATTATAACACCTACGACTATGATCATAACAACCATGAGCATGATCATAACAACGACCATGATTATAACAACCACGACCATGATTATAACAACCACGACTATAATTATAACAACGACGACCATGGTTATAACACCCACGACCATGATTATAACAACCATAACCATGATTATAACAACCACGACCATGATTATAACAACCACGACCATGATTATAACAACCACGACTATGATTATATCACCCACGACCATGATTATAACAACCACGTCCATGATTATACCAACCACGACAATGATTATAACAACCACGACTATGATTATAATAAGCACAACCATGAATATAACAAGCGCGACCATGAATATAGCAACCACGACCATGATTATAACAACCACGACCATGATTATAACACCCACGACCATGATTATAACATCCTCGACCATGATTATAACAACCACGACCATGATTATAACAACCACGACTATGATTATATCACCCACGACCATGATTATAACAACCACGACAATGATTATAACAACCACGACCATGAATATAACAACCGACCATGATTATAACAACCACGACCATGATTATAACAACCACGACCATGATTATAACAACCACGACAATGATTATAAAAACCACGACTTTGATTATAACAACCACGACCATGATTATAACAACCACGAGTGTGATTATACCATCCACGACCATGATTATAACAACCACGACCATGATTATTACAACACGACCATGATTATAACAACCACGACCATGATCATAATAACCACGACCATGATTATAACAACCACGACTATGATTATATCACCCACGACCATGATTATAACACCTACGACTATGATCATAACCATGAGCATGATCATAACCACGACCATGACTATAACAACCACGACCATGATTATAACAACCACGACCATGATTATAACAACCACGACCATGATTAAAACACCTACGACCATGATTTTAGCAACCACGACCATGGTTATAACAACCACGACCATGATTATAACAACCACAACAATGATTATAACAACCACGACTATGATTATAATAAGCACAACCATGAATATAACAAGCACGACCATGAATATAACAACCACGACCATGATTATAACAACCACGACCATGATTATAACAACCACGACCATGATTATAAAACCACGACAATGATTATAAAAACCACGACTTTGATTATAACAACCACGACCATGATTATAACAACCACGAGTGTGATTATACCATCCACGACCATGATTATAACAACCACGACCATGATTATTACAACACGACCATGATTATAACAACCACGACCATGATTATAATAACCACGACCATAATTATAACAACAACGACCATGATCATAACAACCACGACCATGAATATAACACCCACGACCATGATTATAACACCCACGACCATGATTATATCAACCACGGCCATGATTATAACAACCACGACCATGATTATAAACACCCCACGACCATGACTATAACAACCACGACCATGATTAAAACACCTACGACATGATTTTAGCAACGACCATGGTTATAACAACCACGACCATGATTATAACAACCACAACAATGATTATAACAACCACGACTATGATTATAATAAGCACAACCATGAATATAACAAGCACGACCATGAATATAACAACCACGACCATGATTATAACAACCACGACCATGATTATAACAACCACGACCATGATTATAGCAACCACGACAATGATTATAAAAACCAAGACTTTGATTATAACAACCACGACCATGATTATAACAACCATGAGTGTGATTATACCATCCACGACCATGATTATAACAACCACGACCATGATTATTACAACACGACCATGATTATAACAACCACGACCATGATTATAACAACCACGACCATAATTATAACAACAACGACCATGATCATAACAACCACGACCATGAATATAACACCACGACCATGATTATAACACCCACGACCATGATTATAACAACCACGACCATGATTATAACAACCACGACCATGATTATAACACCCACGACCATGATTATAACAACCACGACCATGATTATAACAACCACGACCATGATTAAACACCACGACCATGATTTTAACAACCACGACCATGATTATAACAACCACGACCATGATTATAACAACCACGATTATAACAACCACGACTATGATTATAACAACCACGACCATGATTATAACAACCACGACCACGATTATAACAACCACGACCATGATTATAACACCCACGACCATGATTATAACAACCACGACCATGATTATAACAACCACGACCATGATTATAACAACCACGACCATGATTAAAACACCTACGACCATGATTTTAGCAACCACGACCATGATTGTAACAACCACGACCATGATTATAACAACCACGACCATCTATCTTCCATCTATCTTCTAATATACTATAGGAATACCGAGTGTCTGTTTGTTTGTCTTTTCTGGGCAGTCGAAACGGCACAATCGTTTTTCATCAAACCTGGTGGAAAAATCGCAAAAAATGTCGTAGAGTGGAACAAACCTGGTCCCATGTCGATGGTTTCTTTAGCAACGTATTAATTAAGCATTTTATTTATCCTGGAAAACGATGTCGCTGTACTCTGTCAGCCAGACGGCGGTTGCGCGCTAGCCAAGCACGAGCGTTCGAACTTTCACGTCTCGGTAAACTGTACCACCGGACCCGCCACATGGCACGAAGGGCCCACGATCACTTGTATATAAGCTACATAGATATCGGCATTGACAGCAACGTAATTAAATTTGCTGACGACATTAAATAGGGGGTATAATTAAATCTGACGTGGACTCTGTTAAACTACTGGAAGATCTAAACAAATGTTTCTCATGGTCTGAAATGGCAGATGAAATTTAATGTGGATAAATGTAAAGTACACAAGCCTAACAAAGTACTTGGGCTTATACAAAGGCGTGTTAGTTTCAACACAAACAAGGTTATCCTAAAACTAATACTTGCGCTTGTGAGACCTCATTTGGATTACACGGTTCAGTTCTGGTCACCGTACTACCGAATAGATAAAGATTCCATAGAACGAATTCAGAGGAGAATGACAAGATTAATCCCGGGCATTGGGAACCTTGAGTACAGAAACAGATTAAAACATCTTAATTTGCACTCCCTCGAGAGACATAGAGTGTGGGGCGATATGATCGACGTGTATAAATGGAAGTAAGGGTTAAAGAAAGGAAATTAACAAAGGTACTTAAATTATCCAACCAGGAGCGAACTCGTAGCAATGGTTTTAAATTAGACAAATTTAGATTTAGGCGCGAGATAGGTAAATATTGGTTTAGAAATCGAGTAGTGGATGAGTGGAACAAATTACTAAACATCATCATTAACTCGAACACCCTGGATAGCTTCAAATACTGGTTGGATAGATATATGAGCGATAGGGATTGGGTGTAAACGGGTCTGCCTAGTATGGGCCAATAGGCTAGCTGCAATTTTCCCCATTCTTATGTTCTTATATATACCCCAATCTTCAATAGGGTTAGGTTCCTCAAAACCCCATCGCCATGTGAAATATCATACGCCAGGGAGCATTATAGCATAGTGTTCAATGGGATATATTCCCAGCTAGTACAAAAACCCACTTGCATCACCAAAAGCAAATTATACACTAATAATAAACTGTACATAAAACCAGAAGACAACAACGCCACACCATTAAGAACACTAATCACTTCTCAATCACAAAACCGGAGATATCTGGTCTTCGGCGAGGACCTGCTCCTGATGGAGGATTGGTTTTAGACAGTCATTTGTTGTTTCTGTAGACTTGAGGTTTAAGAGTAATGCCTGACTGCACTGAAACAATTGAGGTCTTCAACAAGGGCGTGATACCGGAGGAGGGTTGTGGTCTTTTTTTTTTTTCCTTTTTTTTACGGGGATTGGCCCACCCGGGAACAGGTCAACGATCCACATCGGAGCCTGGGGGGCGCAAAATAAGAATAAAGAAATTAAAAATAGAAAAGAAAAAAAGGTTATATTATTCTACACCGTAGAGATGCCGGAAAACCAGCCTTTTAAAGTGAGACAGCTTGTATGAGTAAGGAAACACAGAAGAAGGCAGATCATTCCACAGTCTGGCTGTGTGAGGAAATAAGGATGTACTATAACTGGTTATTCTAGTGTGACCGACATCCACAGAGAAATGGTGGGCACCGCCGGCAAGACGAGTGTTACGAGACCACGGCCTTGCCGGCGGTACACAGGATGCCAAATCCACCGAACATTGCAACATAGTATCTAAGTTTTCCTGGAACATGGTTTCTCAGATGCTGGATATCTTTCAGTTTAGGCTAAGACTCTTTATTGACATCTGGTATCCGTAAGGACTTAAAGTCTTATACTTGTGGGAACAGGTGCTGGAGGACAGCAGTCTCTAGGTGATGCATAATACCACTGAAAAGTGAAGCGTTACTTTGACACTTCGTGTAGTGCCTTGGTTTCAGGCTCACTCTTAGCCTCGTCCGTAGACCCTTTTCGTTGCTGCTGACCAGCGAAGTTCCAGGACTGGACAGTGCCGGAGCAGAAGATGAGGTAGAAGATCTCCGTCAACCCGTAGATGGGAACACACATCCAGAACACCTTCTGCCACTGACCCATCGTTTGCTGGAATCAATAAATATAATCAATAAGATTGTCTCATTTTTTCTCTTTCCTGTAACTTCATTTTTTACTTTACAGGTAAATCAGGGAATTGTCCCTTTTTAATATTTTACTGATGAAAGATGAAAGATGTCACAAAAGGTCCATTCTTACAAGCGAACTTTTGGATCAACTGACGATTAGCCACCCCAGCTTACCTCACCTTAAGTTTAACAACCCTAAAGCTAAACCTAAGTTAATCTGTTCTAAACTAAACTACCCCCCCCCCTAGGAAGCGTTTTGGTGTTAAATCATGAAGTGAAATATGCTGTGGGGCTAATCATGTGACTGGGAATTTGGTTTATGGCAGGAGAGTGAGGAAAAAGGTACAAATTAATCTTCACACTAACCTGGCCTCTGGTGAGGGCTCCCACAGCCATCGGGGAGATGAAGGAGGAAATGGAGGCGAAGGTGTTGCAGATCCCAAACAGTGTCCCTGATGGAGGGTTGATATAGTTGAATAAGGACCAGTTTACAACACCCGAAATGATGATTAATAGCCAATTGTGACACGCTATTCTGTCAGTTATTGTCAGTTTAGGCATCTAAGAACGGTTTTTGGCAGTCAATTTTACCATGTCAATTTATCACCGATTGCTAACTTAGAGAAGTTATTTTGGAGGTGATCGTCAATTTAGACAATAAGACGGAGGCTGATTTTTAATTTAGACAAGTTAGTTTGTTAGTGACAGAGAATTTAGTCTATTTAATTCATCACTGATTGCTAATTTAGACAATTGAAGAGGATATTACACTAGGCAAATTTACGTCGTTCTTGGTACTCATTTCTATATTCTTGGTCAAAAAAATAAATATTCCAATCGCACTTTGAATTGTGGCGCCGTTCACACATAGCTATCGTTCCTGAACAACGAAGATGGTGGGTTGTCCAAAAGCTTTGCGCCGTTTTAAATTTTTTCTTGAGATACAATGGGTGTCTGAAATCCCACAAGACTCTACATTCCGTCACTTTATCAACAAGGGAAGTTTCAGAGTCCCTTGTCCAAATAATTGGTGAGGCTTGATAATCCATGCTGGCTGAATGTATTGTCAAATGAAATTTTATCTCAATTTTTTCTCAATATGTATAAAGAAAATTCTAATGATAAGATATTTGCATTAAAATGACTCAAAATTTTTACCTAATAATTCATTTTAATAAAATCATAGCATTTCAATAATAAATACTAAAAACCTCAATTAGACCCAAAATGCAATCAAAACATGCTCGAGAACTACCAAATTTTCTGTTTTCCTCATATCTCAGTTTTTAAGAAGGAAATCTGACCGAGAACGGCGGTATCGCTGGAAGAACAAATACTTATAATGTATACAGCCTGAACAACATCAACCTAGAGAAGCCGACTTGTGAAAGAGACCTAGGGGTACTTGTAAGCCCGGACCTACGGCCTAGAAAACAGTGCGTTAATGTTCGAAATACGGCAAACAGAGTATTGGGTTTTATATCTAGAAGTGTAAGTAACAAGAGTGCAGAGGTTCTTATTGCAACTATATCTTGCGCTAGTTAGGCCGCACCTCGATTATGCGGTTCAGTTCTGGTGCCCCTATTATAGAATGGATATAAATTCACTAGAGTCGGTGCAGCGAAGAATGACAAAAATGATTCAGGGACTTAGAAACCTTCCATATCAGGATAGGTTAAAGAAACTTAACTTGCATTCCCTAGAAAGACGAAGAGTGCGGGGAGATATGATAGAAGTATTTAAGTGGGTGAAAGGAATCAATAAAGGGGATATAGATAAAGTTCTTATAATATCCGAGCAGGATAGGACTCGGAGCAACGGATTGTTGTAAGTTTAGACTGGTTCACAAATAGTGGTGGACGAGTGGAACAAGCTTAGCAACTTTGTAGTAAGTGCGGGAACTCTGGAAAGTTTCAAAAGGAGGCTAGATAGATTCATGGATGATAGAGAGTGGTAGTAACTCTCGACAGGAGCTGCCATGCACAGGCCAACCGGCCTATTGCAGACTCCTTATTTTCTTATGTTCTTATGTTTTTTTAAGAATGGGGAAATTTTGCCCCGTGTGATGGCCTCTTAAGATGGTGGTTAATTGCCAATGGAGACATGTCAATTTGTCCTTGTTCAGCATTATAGACACGTCAGTTTGTCATTGTTTATACCAGTGGTTCCCAAACACGGGGTCGCATGATGCATCGTAAGTGTTCGCATAGAGCTCATAGAATCACTGGGCTGCCATAGAGCTCATGGGGTCGCTGGAGTCACCGAGGTCTTACAGCAATCACGTGGCCGACAGGAGCTGTCTCGTTAAGTCGGGACCATAAATTATGGTCAAGGAATTAACGTAGGTCAAGTCAGTCCAGGTCAGGCTTGACCTGAAGACAAGTTTCGCAATAGAAGCTTCGCACGTTTCCGTTTAACTGTTCCCAGCTCAGTTAACTCTCTACTTCCCACGGATACAGACAGAAAATGGCAGCTAATTTCAAAGATAGATTCCATGAGTTGCTTACTAAGTCTTTTGTTTTAAGACAGATGTAAAACAGTGTGGCTCTTTTGCAATCGAAATGGCAGAATTAAAGGCTAATACGAGGCAAGGGTAAATTTTAACGCCTATGATGACATATCAAAGTTTTGAATTACTTTATCAAAGAAACATTCGGTGGTTTAAAATCGAGCTATTAAGATTATGTTACAATTTGGAAGCACCTTTGTCTGTTAGACAACTTTCTCGTCAATGGTCTTCATAGATAATGATGACATACATATTTTAAATGTGAACCAAGCTGTAACATAAAATACACAGGTCACATACGAAATAAGACAGAGTTATAACCAAAACTATTGTATGATATGTTGCTTAACCACGTTATTATATCACCAGGTATAGAACATAAAATGATGTCTATACTGTACATGTTACATATTAAACGTGACAAGTTGTAATCTGAGAGAAGGGGTATCACGTTTGGGGGTGAATTACATGACCTAACGTGAAGTGAACTCACACTATAAACCCACAAAGGGTGACCTCACTTTCCCTGGAGACCTGACAACGACAACCTTACAAAATATGACGGGTGAGGATGACCTGATCACGAGATCTGAGGTTGGGAGTTCCACAACAATTTAAATATGAGTTACTCAATGCACAAAGGCAGAGCATAACATACAGAAAACTCAGACCAGACAACAATGACCCTAAATGGATAAATAATTATTTAAAGAATATTATTGGACAAAGAAAGGCTATAGGCAGGAGAATATATCGTGATGAAGTTTACCTCCGAGATTATTTTTACGTATTGGCCAGTAGGGTTAAGACAGAGATAAGAAAAACAAAGAGGAATAATGAACTGAAGGTAGCAAGGGAAGCGAAGTCAAACCCCAAGGGATTCTTTCAAATGTAGCAAACTAAAACACGAGAAAAGATTGGACCAATACAGTTAGAGACCAGCGAGCTACCGGATAACGACGGAAAAATGAGCAATAATCTGAACAGATATTTTTCAACAGTTTTCACCACCGAAAATTTAAACATGATACCCGAGGTACCGACTATATACAGAGATAGTGAAGAAAGCAGATTAAGAGAGATAGTATTGACTAGTAATGACGTTAGTAACCATATAGACAAGCTAAAGCCTGATAAATCATCAGGTCCCGATGAGATATTTGCCAGAGTATTAAAGGCATGTAAGGAAGAACTTAATATGACCTTGGCAAATCTTTTAATATATTAAAAACGGGTGTAGTACCAGAATCCTGGAGGATAGCGCATGTGATACCGATTTTCAGGAAGGGTGAGAGAGTACTATCCTCTAACTACCGTCTAATCAGCTTAACATCAATTGTAGGCAAATTACTGGAAGCAATAATTTCAAAATCTATTCGAAATCACCTGGAGAAGCACAAGTCGATCAATAATTCCCAACGTGGCTTCACAAGTAGACGTTCATGTCTAACTAATCTATTTACATCCTTTTCAACTGTTTTCGAATCAGTGGACAAGGAGCACGATTATAATGTGGTATACCTCGACTTTAGCAAGGCCTTCGACAGAGTCCACCACAATAGACTAATAAGAAAAGTGGAGGCTCATGGCACTGAAGGAGATATTCTAAAATGGATTAGGGCTCAGTACCTATTGTAGACCATTACTATTTATTATATACATAAGCGACATAGATGTAGGCATAGACAGCAACAAAAGTAAATTTGCTAATGACACTAAAATAGGGTGTGTATTCTGACGAGGACCCCGTAAAACTAAAGGAAGATTAAAAAAAAATTCGAATGGTCTGAAAAATGGCAGATGAAACGTGGACAAATGTAAAGTACTTAGTCTAGGAGATGTAAGGAGAGAAATCAGATATCAGATGAACAACATTCTTATAAAGAAATCCGACTGCGTTAAAAGATTTAGAAGTACTGATAAGTAGGAATCTTAAACCAAGTCAACAATGTGTATTTGCTCGAAACAAGGCAAACAAAGTACTTGGGTTCATACAAAGGAGTGCTAGGTTCAAGACAAGCGAGGTTATCGTAAAACGACTGTATATCTTGCGCTTGTGAGATCTCACTTGGATTACGCAGTTCAGTTCTGGTCACTGTACTACAGACTAGATATAGAATCCCTAGAAATAATTCAAAGGAGAATGACATGACTATACCCGGGAATTAGGAACCTTGTGTACAGCGACAGGTTAAAGCATCTTAATTTGCACTCCCTAGAGAGATGTAGAGTGAGGGGCTATATGATCGAGGTGTATAAATTGAAGTCAGGGCAAAACAAAAGTGATATAATAAAGGTACTCAAATTATCCAACCGGGAGCGAACTCGTAGCAATAGTTTTACATTAGACAAATTTAGATTTAGGAGCGAGATAGATAACGTGGGAAATAGAGTAGTGGAGGAGTGGAACAAGTTACCAAATATCATCATTGACTTGAATACACTGGGTAACTTCATTTGTTTTGTTTTTTTAAGATTTGTTGGAATAAAACACCAGCATATTTTTAGTTAATTGTACATCTCCACCACTAGCATGGGGGTGGATGCTCGGTAAGAAACTGTAGGGTTTCTTGAGAGTGGTTGGTGGTTAGCATTTTGGCAACCATCTCTCTGCTGTGATAGGGGGTTGTATGTTTCTTCTAGCTAATTGTGTTCCAGGGCACTCTGAGGTAGTGCTGCAGTGAGCTTTCTGCTCCGCTGTCGCAGGTCTCGCACATGCGCTGCTCTGCTGGTACTTGTACTATGATTTCCCATATGCATGGGTATCCCAGTCTCAGTCGGTGGAAGTTGGCTTCTTCCCTTCTTGTTATATCCTTCATGAGTGGTGGTCTCTCATAACTACGGCCCGCGGGCCGGATCCCAAGTCCTTCCCCGGCTCGTGGTAGCTCCGCCTACGCTCTGACGTTACCAGAGCTTTCGTTCTGGCTTGCAAGTATTGAACAGAATGATTATGCGGCCCGCGCTCGTCATTCTTTCAGTTATCCGGCCCACTGTGAAAAAAGTTTGGTGACCCCTGACCTAGCCTATCGTGATACTGGTGTTAATCTTCTATGTTTGTCTATTTGCCACTGGGCAGTTCGTGTTATTGTGGTCTTTATTTTCTCCTGACTGGGCGGGATGTTCATCTCAATGTTTCCCTGTCTTAACGAAACCTGGGCACCCAGTTAATGATAACTTGCCGAGCCTGTAGTTTTAACCCTTGCAGTAGGCAAACAACGGATGTTATGAGATGACTGTTGTGTCTAGGTTCTCTGCATTGTAGTGCTTCAATAGCACATCGTGAGTCAGTGTGTATTGCAACGCCTTGTTGACTGTTTATGGAAGCGTGTCTTAGGGCTCCAAGTAGGGCACCTAGCTCAACTTGCAAAGTAGAGCATCCATCTGAGGTTCTCCAAAAGGACGTGTAACCTCCTTCTATGGTGTAGGCTGCTCCTGTCCTCGTACTGGTGGTCTCTACGGAACCGTCTGTGCAATACACTGTACTATTGTGTGGTGTTAGAGCCTTCATGTTTCTCTCTGCTACCTGTCGGAGCTCATGTGGGTTACAGTCAGGCTTTCTTGTCCCAGTTTGTAGAATGTTGAAGATTGCTGGTGGGGACTCCCACGGTGCTTGGGTTCTGGAGTCTGAGGATTGTGTCTTTCAATTCCAGTCGATTTACAGAGTCAGCTGCGCACAATAGCCATGTTTTCTTGTTAAAGGCATCTCTGTTAAGGTTCAGTGCTCGTAAGAGTCCATTTCTTGATGTCACTTTCCCAAGCCCTGGTAATCAGTTTTGTTGCAAAGCACGCTGTTAATCGTTTCGTCCTGATTTGGAGAGATGTGAGACCTGTCTCCATGTGTAAGTTTTCAATATTTGTCCACATAGGTACCTTGACAATGACTCTCATATCGTTATTCTGGGCAACCTCCAATTTCTCCCACTGCCACTCAGACAGTGTTGAGACGGTGTCGCATCATATAGTATGTTAATGATCGAATGGCGTGTATATATAGCGTTCTTAGGACTACATGTCCCGCACCCACCATGTTGACTCTCTTGCCCATTCGGTTTCTTAGATAGTTTATCTCTTTCTCAAATTTGAGACCTTTGTCAATCCAGATGCCCAGGTATTTGTATACATTGATTGACCCATTGTAGGGCAATACCTTGTATTTGCAGTTGTGTCACCGGCTCATTGTGTCCAATCCTCATTACTTTTGATTTTGGGATTGATATCTTGAGCCTGAGACTCATACATTCATCACTAATGAGGTCTAGTGTTCTTTGGACTTTGATGATCTGGTTTCTGCCTTTTACTTTCAGTGCTAAGTCATCAGCATAGCATAGCAGTTTGGTACCGTCTTGAACGGGGAGCCGACACATGATTTCCATGAGGATGTTTAAAAGAGTGTGACTAAGAACTCCTTGTGGTGTGCCATTTTCCAGTCTTTGGTGATCTGAGACTTGTCCTTGACAGGTAACTCTTGCTGTTCTGTTTTGGAAATAGTCGGCAATCCAAGAAAGTAGGCATCCCTTGACGCCTTTCCGGGCCAGAGTGGTTACAATGGCCTGTGCATTTGCCAGCTCAAATGCTTTCTCTACAGTAGATCAAGGAATACTACGATTGCCTTATTTTGACCAATCGATCCCAGGAGAGTGGCCAAACTGTGTGCAGTGCTGACACCTTTGCTGAATCCAAAGATATTGTGGTGAAGTGGTTCAGTTTTCTAGATGAGTCGTGTAAGGACCATGCTTTAGGGTGTTTTGCCGATGCATGCTGTTAGTGATAATGGTCTGAAATTCTAGGGGTCATTGGGTTTGTGAATGGAAACAATGTTTGCCCTTTTCCAGGCTGACGGGAGTTTGCCTGCTGACCATGATGAGTTGATAACTGTTAGGAGAGCAAGTTCAACAGCAATTCCGGCATTGCTGATCAATGAATATGTTATACCATCACTGCCAGGGGCGGTGTCTTTGCTTGTTTTCTTGACCCTTCTGATTTCTTCTTTAGTAAACAGACAGTCTGTAGTGTCAGTTTGTTCAATTGCATGTCAGACTACTACTTCTCTCTCCAGTTGTACTTGCTGTAGATGAAGTCTTATTTCAGGAGGTAGTTGAGCGTTCTGCAAAGTGCTCTGCCAAGCGATTTGCTTCCTGTAGTGGCTGGGGGTGGGCTGGAGCTCTGGGCAGTTTTCCTGTTGCTATCCTGAGTTTTCTCAGGCTGGTGTGCGCATTAAAGGTTGCACACTACTCGAGCCATTTGTCTTCCCAAATTATCTGTGTAATTTGACGAGTATGTTGGACAGCAGCTCTCAAGAGTTTCACTCCCTCAGAGGAAGGGTACTGTCGGAGATGTCTTCTGAATGTGTTGATTCTGTGATTCTGTTCTCTGAACCTCGTCATTGTGGAACCAGTAGTCTCTGTGGTGTGTATTTGTAGTTTTTTTTTTGGTATTGCTTCCTCTGCTGCGTGTTGTATTGCATCAGTAAAGTCCTGGTTTAGTTGACCAATATCTTCTGCTGGTTCATAGTTCGAATACCATTTTTTAAGTTTTTGGTGACATAATTTCCAATTTGCTTTCTTGGTATTCCATCTAGGTGGCGGACCTGGGGGTGGAGGGAGTAGCTCCATCCTCAAAGTAGTTGTCGTTGCAAAGTGGTCACTGGTCAGTTCATCATCTACCTCCCACTGAGCTACTGGAATGAGCTCAGTGGAGGTGAATGTGAGGTCTACTGTTGGTTCCCCAGTATTAATGAGCGTTATTTATGGAACATCTGTCAGCAGTTCCACAGGGTCGTGACCATCCTGGTTCATTGTTGTGGTCGGATTGATCGTTCGATGGTGGGCATTAAAGTCCCCAGCAATGAGCACAAGTTTCTGTGTTGCTTGTGTCAGTAGTTCACCGGCTTCTAGTCGTTTGGGTGGCGGTTTATAGATGTTGTATACTACAAGACTGTGTCGTTTGCCAGGTGTATCCGAACAGCTTGCGCCTCTACTCCATCTCCACGGTGAACTGGTTCTACTTCTGAACTGGGGATGATCGCCCTGACGAGAATCATGCTGCCATGGAAGTTGGGCCCTTTTTGTACTGTTGGTATCCAGGCAAGCGGAATTGTTTATCTTTTGACATCAGGGTTTCTTACAGAATAAAGACATCAATATTTTTAGCTGCTTGTACAGTATGCCGTTTGTTGGACAGGCCTTGTACATTCCACTGCGTTATCTTGAGATGACAAGGAGGTGGGGCTATTCTATCATTATTTCCTCGTCGCTGGTGCTGTAGTTGCTCTCGGCGTTCATGGTTGAGTCGCTCTTCTCCTCGTCCGTTAGGAATGGTGTGCTCATTGGTGGCTGTTTGCCACCAATGAGCACACCATTCCGGTTGTTTTTGGAGGTATATCTGGAGTTTTTTGTGCTCTCTTCAGTGTGCTGTCCCTCTTGCCTGTGATCAGTTGCAAGGGTCTAGAGGTTTCGCGGTTTTGAGTGATCTCTCGGATGGCAAGTTCTTCTTCTTGTCTGATAATGACTCAAGGGTGTCGTCTGTTCCACTTGTAGTTGTGGAATTTGGGGGCTCTGGTCTTCCTGCATCTTTTCTGTAAGCTGTGCTATAACTGTATTTATTCTATTTTCGGTGCTGTATCTTGTTTCTTCATTATACTAGAGACAGTCACTATCATAATGGTGATCATCCGTTTTATTTGTTCTTCTGTGAATGCCGCTTGTAGATTGACAGGCTGGGGTGTATTCAGTTGGGTAGTCGCCTGAGGGGGTTGTAGTGTCCCAGGCAATATGGTGTTCTCCACCAATACTGGAGTGTTCTGTGCTTTTACTGCTATACAGCTCTGGAGCTGCGGTTGTGGAGTCCACTGATTTATCATGGTTTCCTGCACGGACTGATTTTGTCCCGGTGTCTTCAATTTGGTCTGTAGCCTGGTGGGGGAAGTGCAGGGAAGGAATCCTCTGACAGTTGGGGTGGGGTGGGTGTTGGGTTGACTGTTTTCTGTCGCTGTTGACCCCACACGAATGTGCTCTGGGGTGCTTCTGTTGTGTTTTGTGGTTGAATTTTTGCCATTGCAACTTTCAATCCCTCTCTCCTCTCTGGGCATGATGTGCTCCAAGCGTAATGTTTCTTTCCACAATTTGGGCACTTGGCTGTCGTGGTAGTTCCTTTCTTGTGGTTTTTAATACACATTTCTGTCTTGTGGCTTTGGCTGCAGATGCCACATCTCACTTTTTTGTGGCACCTGGATTGGTGATGTCCAAATTTCTGACATTTGTAGCATCGTAGTGGTTCTGGGACAAAAGGACGCAACTTGTAAGTTCCCCAGTTGCCTAGGTCTACCTCCTCTGGGACTGTCCCCTTGATGTCCACCAGCATATGCCTTGTCTGTGCTTTGTCCTGACTCGTAACACAACGCTCTGCCTTGGTCACTTTTTGATGTTTTATGATAACTTCTACAGGTAGTTCCAGAGGATATCGTAGTAGGACCATTCTGGTTGTTTTCTCCTCGGGGTCTCATGGTATTATCTTGACCGTCTTCCCGTTGAGGTTGGTGACCTCGCTGAGGATCTTGGCTGTATGTGGTCTTGGGGAGAGAGTATCAGATCTCCAACTAGATTGGGCTTCACAATGAACTTGATTTTCTTATATTCTAGTTCCAATGCTACAACTACCTCGTATGCATGGTTGAATTCGGTTTCTTTGGGAATCCTGTACTTTATCACAGTCGGAATCGCGAAGGTGGGTGGTTCTGTCTCAAGGTGGAGTGTTGAGGGCATATTGTCTATGTCGGAGATGTTGTTTTCCTTCCGAGGCCTCTTGTGGCATTGTCCTTCCATCGGTTACGTCTCTCTCGCTCGTCTTTATATGAATAAATTGACAATGGAGGCTCACTACCTTACCTAGTTCCTTGTTGCCCTAGGACCAGTGCCGTTGCCACCTCCCCCCAACGGGGGTCGTAGGTTGGTGGCTCTGGTTTTGCAACATGACCCCCCAAAAAGGGGGAACCTACTCTACCCTATCAGCTAAACTCACCGGCCAAGCTCACACCCTTTGTGGCCTGTCCTAACGACAGTTCCCGCAGGGTTCGTTAATACTGGGAGAATCGATGAGGGCACTATGAAATGTGAGCATAAAACACACAAACAAGCAAGTCAATTCAACAGAGACGAGATACCCACGTCAAAGTGAGAGTGGCGTGTGTGGCCGACGTGAGCTACTTGTAGTGGAAGCACGTGGGTCGGGAGTAACTGCGACATGCGTCTTCTCACCTCACTGCTCAGCTGGCTCTCGGATAGCTTCAAACAAAGGTTAGATGGATATTTGAGCGATCGGGGTTGGGTGTAAACAGGACTGCTCAGTATGGGCCAATAGGCCCGCTGCAGTTTCCTCCATTCTTATTTTCTTTATCTTCTTATGTACTGGTTCCTTATTTGAGTTTACAGTTAAATACGTATAAATAAAAATATGTCCGTATTAATTCTAAGAATTCTTATATATATATATATATATATATATATATATATATATATATATATATATATATATATATATATATATATATATATATATATATATAATGTCTCAGGGTCGGACTGAGAAATGCTTGGGAGCCACTGGACTCTACTCTCTAATCTATAGATTCAAAATATCACCAGTACAAATACTAAACCCTCTGACGGTATATCATTCGCTGCAGCAAGAGGCAAAGATATGGATGAGATGGATGCTTCACTGGAAAAATATACAGAAAATTGATTTACAGCAAAGAATAACTGATTTATTTATACTGAGAAAGAGGATAACATTAAGTAAGTAGCACCAGCAGCAGGTACCTGAAAAGTTCGGGGCAATGTCGGTGTGGTTGACGAGCTGGCTGGTGGTGATGGCGCCGTTGAGGAACAGACTGAAACACAGAAGTGCCACAGCAACTGAAGGGTCACAGCCGGAGTGAGCCACCACCATTAGCACTACAGCAGGACCTAACATCGCTGTGGGAAAAATGCCAGAACATTACCAATCAGATCTAACAGGAATACTAAATTAGGTTGAGTGAACGCAGCCGAAAATTATATACAATAAATTAAACTAGGATCACCTGAAGACTCGACAACTCAACTTATACCACCAGATGATTAAATAACCTAACACTACCTGGGTGTTAGGTAAGATTAGGTTAGCATTAGGGCGGTGAATATTAAGGTGAAAAAAGCTGGGGGCACCTAATCTTAACGTGAAATTCGGTTAGCTTGTATTATGTTAGATTGGTTAGGTTAGATTAGTTACTGTACTTTAGGTTATTTTATATTATGTGAGATTAGGTTAGGTTTGGTAACATAACATAACCTAATACTAACCTCATTTATGTTAGTGTTAGGGTGGTTAATCATACTGTGAATTAAGCTGGTGGGGGCTAATTTTCGGGTGGCTCAAAACAAGAACTAATTATTCTGTTCACTTCTTCAGCTTCTGGTACAATTTTATGTAGTAATAATGAACACTTCCCATACAGTCAGTTTTGTTGGTTCTTTTGTAATATAAGAAATCAAACCAGATACTACCAATGGCACTGTATATCCTGCGAGTATTGATGATGGAGAGGTATCCACGACTCAGCAGCCAGTCACCGCTCCAGCTGCATATAAGACCTCCTGTATAGCGACACAAGAACGGCAGCCCAGATAACGCACTATTCTGAGGAAAATATACCTGCATGTAATTTTCCTCTAGCAGAGGTAAACAGGTGGGGATTTTACTGTCTCGAAACATGACTTATCTAACCTAAATGGGAGTAAATGCATTTTTAACTAAGAGTAAAAATACACTCTCTCTCCTAACTTTGCACTTTATCTCTTCTTCTCACTCCACTCGTTGCAGTTAAAGAATTATTCTTGATGAACGCCAATAAACATACATCTTTAATGGAGAACCCGAGGATATTCTTCATGTAGGTGGGCAGCTGAGTCATATAGAGGGAGAGGCCGAAGGAGTTGCCCATGTCGCCGACGATGATAGCCCACACTGGCAGGCTGGTGGCCATCTCCCGCCAGGGGACTCGTCTCAGCCGTGTTCTTGTGATACCACCAGCAGTGACGGCCGTCTCAATGTATTCCAGCTCCTTAGTGCTGATTCTGAAGCAAGAGAACACACTGACTGTTTCCCCTGTGTGTAAGAGTTTTGATCATTTACTGTGATGGTACGATGACAAAACTAGCAGCGACAGTTATTTATCTCTACATCTTCCACCTCCTCAGCGATAATTCTGAGGTAAAACAAAAATAAATATTGTATTTTAATTTTTCTCATTAAAGTAGCATCGAAAGAACTGATTTTATGTTTACTGTTTGGACCAGTTATCTTTAAAAATATACCTTAGGAAACTTAACAGAAAATGGAGAAAAAAAACTGGTTACTGGTATGGTCACTGTACTCCGTCCTGCCCAAAACATGACACCTGAAGACGAAATGGGGATCGTTGTATACGAGTTAAAAACTAAAAATATATGTTTTTTTTTTAAACACTTGGTCACCATCGTGTCAAAATTTCAGCTTCTTAACTCAAGAATTGCCTGAGATATCACCCAGAAAATCTACCAAGACACGTGAAAACAAACACTTGGAATAACCAGAAAACAGTAATGTACTCCCTTTAACTTTGTGCAAGACTGGAAGACGAAATTGGTAACGAACTAATCATTGAAAATTTCAGACTGGTAGCCTGAAGAAGGGGAAGGATGCCGTACAGTTCTATACCTTCCAGTCCCAGATGATAATACCACGGATCACCTATTGATTAGACACCTCAGCTTACGGAATTCCACTTGAAGATTTAGCAACCAAACTTAACCTAACCTAACCCTTGCTGAATCTAAACCTACACTTCCTCCCAGGTAGCATTAGGGTGGTTAATCTTCAGCTTAAATACGCTGGGGAGGGATAAACAGTAAGATTGCCTACCTGGGGTGCTGAGCCGGGGTATTGTGCATCAGAGGGAGCCAGATGAAGCTCCAGACCAACGCCAAACACCCTGTCACGTAGAAGGTGGCGTCCCAGCCGTGGGTGGCGATGATGTAGCCACACATCGGTAGAGTGAAGGTGATGCTTAAGGTGCTGGCTGTTTATTGACGGCCAAGATAAACAGCGTGAACACCAGATAGCAAAAGATTAGTGGACCAAAACACAATGCTACCACTCATAGACATATTCAACATGACAGACAGACAGACAGACAGGTAGATAGATAGATAGAAACAATAATTTATCATTTTCTTAACAAGGTTCAGCAACACACAGTAACATTAAAAAGTCAGCATGACTGCCCGTTAGGAACAGTGTGGATACAGCATACTGTATGCTAAGCCTTCAGTATATAAGGAGGCAGCATTAACTTTCCTAAGTTGTTACTTTCCAAATACAAAAAAATTCCCAGTTGTTTAAGTTTGTTATTGCCGACCATAATTTTTATTTTAGGAATTATTTCCAATTTGGAAGCAACCATTAATTTAGTCTTTACAGCATTAACTTTTAAACCAACATGGGTATCGACCTGGCTATCTCACCTCTTGTCACCTATGAACTGGGCTGGTGAGAAGTCAGATAGCCCCACCCTTTTTGTATATTTTATTTAAAATTTTAGAGTTTACATATATATATATGTCTGTGAAAAATTTAAATGATTTGTCTTTTAAAATACATTTGATCATCCAATTAATAATATATTATATCCTACTTCTAATAAAGGCTATAGTCTCATCAACATTGTAGCTTTCCTTTCTACTAATCCACATATAGTAAATATAATGACACTAGCATAATCACTGTATTAAACATGAACAAATGCAGAAATCATTTGGTATTAACATTGCAGATTGTATTCAGGATATCAATGAGCCATTTAATTATCACTTTGTTATTTAAAATTATGGATATTCTACCTGACCACATCTTAAACAACTATGTTAATGTTTAACATCTTTAGTCTCTGATTAGTTGGTATAGTTTCATGAATATCCTTATTGGGGGATCGGTGGTAGATGCGGTACCGTTCTTGCCTCGCAAGCGAGATGTCACGGGTTCGATTCCCGGGCCGGTGGAAGTTGTTTGGACTTACTTCCTTGCCCCCATTAGTCCCTGTTCACCTAGCAGTAAAGTAGGTACCTGGTGTAAATCGAAAATTGCGAATTCGTATTCAGGGAAAGTTGTTGGAGCTTCCAATAACTTCATGACATAAAACCACTGACTCTTCAGGCTTCTACGCCCTTAACTCGTGAGACATAAAGGCAAGCATGAACTTAGCATGCTTCTCTGTTGGTTTCTGTAAACGCTTCTGCGCTTCACCTTACACAAGGATGTAAGGGGGGTGCCAAAAAAAAAAAAATCCTTATTATATGAAGCCTCTTTGGTGAGGATCCATATATTTACATGTAGAAAATTTTCAAATAAAAGACCATTTAAACAGCAGACACTTTTCTTCAACGGCTGGTTTAGTCCATGCTATTATCATATTGTAAACGTCTTTACTCCTAATACTGGGAAAGTGTCCATGCCTTTCTCTCTTTCCTATGGTATTGAATGCATTACTATAAGGCGTTTATTTTAAGGCGTTTTAAGATGCACGGAATAGCTAACGTGTTAGCTTTCCCGGACTGTCATTAAAAAATACGACATTGTACTGCGTCTTGGGAATAACTGTTGTACAACACAGTCTTCAGAAATCAATAAAATTAAGAGAACTGTTATTTAGACACAATACGGAAAGAAATAGTGAAGAAAAGATATAGAAAATTATGGAAAGAAAGACAAAAACGGAAAAAAGCCAGTCAACAATATATAATAATAAAAGAAAATCGGATCCGTTGTAAAGGAAATTTCTCAGGACTCTGGAACCACACGAAATGACAAGAGCAACTGTACTGTATGCTTCTTCTCTGGCAGCTAGGTGTTCGCATATTTTTTCACGAAATACGACGAATTTCAGGCTCGTTTAAGTCTTAAATTTTGCACTTACAGAACTGTAATCATCTTGTTCACCCTTATCTAAAGTATCTTACGAGTGATGATATTAAATTCTTAATCATATTTGAGTAATTATCAATAATGTTACACCAAAGTCACCAACGGCTAATGAAATCGGACAGAGCCCACTTAAAAATGGGGGGAACCAAAGCTGGTCTCAACTACGCGCAAGCCTTTTCAATTCTTTCACTCCATACACTTTGGTTTAGGTTCCTATCCAATATACTGCCGTGTATAGAATTATTTTTATTATTATATCGCAGTTTTTTATTGCCTTACATGCCTCCAACTCTTTAATATTAATCAAAATATTCTCCATAAGCGGCCATGATTAGCGTACTTTCAGTGGGAGAAATCGCTGATTGGTTTGGTAGCTATTTGGCCAGCTTGGGCGCTGCACAAGGCTAACGCCTAATCGAGGTGTTAGCTTTTCCCTCTGAATGTGTCATACACACAACTCAAAAGCAGCATCTTCGCATAAAGAATAGCTAATGCGTTAGCTTTTCTGTGCATCGAAAACTCCTTACAATAAACGCCAATAATAAGGTGGAGACAAGTAAGACATTTTCTGAAGGTTTCATATCTAATAAATAACTGGTTCTTATACAGGTCTAATAAGGGGTTAAAGGTTTTCCCTTTTCATGGTCTGAAGCATTATTTATGAAAGTTGTACATAATATAGCAGCTGCTTTACAAAAGAATAATAATTACTCCAATACCTTCTTGTTTGACAGGTGAATACAGAGTTTGTCTTTTAATTGGCTGGTACAGTCGGGGTCAAAAGTTTGCTCGCACCTAAAATGAAGCAGCATCCACCCCAAATGGGATGTAACAGTCAGGGTAAGTCAGTTCGGAGAGTCATTCCAGTGCCTCAGTTTCATCACGGGGAGCTAACTTTTGTTCCCGACTGTACATACAACTCCATGTGTATCTAAAAAACACACTATTCAATTTTCTGTAAATACATTTTACTTGGTGGAAATGTATGGGAGAGGTACCATACCTTAGACAAAACTTTTGAGTTAACAATTTTAGCTTTTTGGTACAAAGAAAATTTCCTGTCTGATAAACAATTAACAATTATGGTGATATTTTTTAAGTTTTTATCCCAAAGCATCTGTACAGTTTGCTCATAACTTCAATCACAGAGCAGGACATAATTCTTCCACTCACCCAAACCCATAATACTCAGGCATACCGAAGCATAGGCCTATAGGGACCGTGAAAAGTCGCTGGTTAGTGAATCAATGGTTATCAAAGTAATTAGTACCATAATATTATAGCAAATTCAGGGGTTATAGCAAATTCAGGGGGTTAGGTACTGGCCACCCCCAAAAGAACTCCCATCTACCCTTGATATATCTGTAGTGTACACTCAAGCATGAAAATAAAGCAGATATATAAAGAAAGCAAAATAAGCATTAAATACGGAATGTAAAGCATGAATAGTGACTGTTATTTACCTGTGTAGAGGATGGTAGAGGCGGTCTAGGGTGACAAGATCAAGTCTCTACCAATCTTTGATGGTCCATCACCAACCTTATTATGCCTTATTACGCCATAGTAAGCCGTATTACACCTTATTACGCCTTATCACATCACATCAAGCTGCCCCTAACACACTAAGTAAAAAAATAACGAAAATATCAAGTCTCTCTTAATCTTTCCTATCACCACTCCTAATACGCCTTATCACGTCACATCAAGCTAAGAGGAGCTAACACTGGAGCATGTTGACAGAACCATTGAATGGCCAGAAAAAAAACTGACTGGAACAGTATTACACTTTACTATTCTGTTTTCAAGCCCCTTAACATAAAGCCTGTCAATTCTTGATCCATATTTATCCCTAACATGTGTAAATTCCTGTTGCTAATTATATATCATGGCAACATCCTCGAGTTTTATATCCTTTAGAAGAGCTGATAAAGCTGTAGACACCAAACCTTTGTCGTCATGATTGCTTCAATCTCTCATGCTGGTAGCACAGTTCAAATCTCCTGCTATTATTACATTTTCAATATTACATCTGCTATTGTATAATAAATCATCAGAAAATAATTTGTTTCTCTTTTTTCCCCTGATGGTGGATAAATATTGATAATGGGAATTATACTGTTTAGCAAGGAAACTCTGACACATAAAATGTGGCCATTAACATTTATCTCATACTGTAGTTTGGTATTTTGATAGTGGAATTTTTCCTTACTAGTAGATCAGTTCCTCCTTTTAACAACTGTGTACTGTTTATAATAATTTTGAAGTAATCATTTAGGTAATATAATTCCCGGATCTTTAACATTATGTTCCTGTATCACAAGGATGTCAATATTATAATACTTAACGACAGATAATAGTTGCATTTGCTCACCTAAATTATTTAGACCATTCACATTTAGTGTAGCATACATTATAAACATGTCAGTATTATTGTGATAATAAAGATTGTAAAAAATTAGTTCTTTACTTTTTCCTCTTAATGGTTCTTTTCACTTTCTTTATTCACTTCTTTTTTGCCTTGTTCTTTTCCATCCTTCTTAATCAGCATCACATTACTATCACTAACTGCTCATACGCTCCAGCTCTGTATATGTTCAACCGTTTCTCACCATGGTTCGTCTTTTCCAATTGGATTCTTTTTCTTTCTATCATCTTTTTTTTCCTTTCCCAATTTCTAATTCATTATCTATCTGACTATTCACTTGACCACTTAAATCACCTTTGTCTTTATTGTTTTTACAGTATTTTGCTCCGTGCAATAATTTTTATCCAGAAAATTTTGAAACATTGTCATTAGTTACTTCATCGGTATGCACTTTTACCTGATTTTTATCATCACTGTTGTTAATTTCAAATTAATTTTTCTCTGGTTTGTTCTCATCTTTCTTGTCTGCATCATTTTTTTTTCTGCTTGGTGACATAATTCAAGTGACCTCTACAATTTCCACCATGCTATCCGTGTTTTTACCTCACCTTTACACTCTCATTGCTGTTAGGAATTCTTACAATTTTGTCTTCATATTCCTCACAAATTTTTCAAAAAATATAGTGTCCCCAATTTTCACCACCACCTTTTTGTTTCTTAATACAGGTAGTTGAACGTCAACTATTTGGTCATGTTTCATATTCAGGCTTACCTGAAAACAACTGTTCGATCAAGTCTTTCCTCCTTGAAGGGGGAGTGTACGTCCCCCGTCCCCATTTAAGCTTTTTTATTAAGTCACCAACATTATGATCTTTTAGGGGTATCGAGATATTAATGTTGTCTAGCACTCAGGATGGAAGGAAACTCTAATGTGGTTTTCTTGTATAATATATAAGTCATATGATAGACAGTCTGGTGCTGGAGGTGCCGTGTGGTGAGGGGCTGCTCAGTAGAAGCGTTCGGTGAGTAGCGTGTTGTAGGAGGTAGATGTGCAGGAGCTTCGTTAGAGAAGATGTTGCCTGTTGCTGGCCTCCTGGTTGAATGAATGCTGACAGCGTGGAGCTTGCTGGAGGAGGTGTTGCTTGTTCAAGAAGAGAGACCAGAATGAGAAAGCTGGTTGGTGAGGAAGCTCAGAGAAGGACAGCTGGTGGGTCGCCATGCTCGCTGGCGGGAGCGAGGACCGCCAGGCAGGCGAGGAGAAGCGAGGGCTGCCAGGCAGCGGTGGAGGAGGAGGTGTTGCTTGTTCAAGAAGATGGTCAGAATGAGAGCCGGTTGGTGAGGAAGCTCAGAGAAGGACAGCTGGTGGGTCGCCATGCTCGCTGGCGGGAGCGAGGACCGCCAGGCAGGCGAGGAGAAGCGAAGGCAGCCAGGCAGCGGCGGAGGAGGAGGTGTTGCTTGTTCAAGAAGAATGGTCAGAATGAATCTCCGATACGATACGATACGAAGTCTTTAGTTAAGAGGTGAAAGAAGATTATTAGGAGTTGAAGGAAAAGTGGTGAAACTGAAATACAGTAGGAGTAGAAAGAATCTGGGCTCAACCAGATCGCTTCATCTTTCTTATTGGTGTTTTGTCTTTGTTCTGCTCCCTTGGGTTGTCAGACCTTTGTATTAATATTGGTTTATTTATATAATGCTGCTTATTATTATTATTTTTATTATTGTTGGAGTTAGTGAGCTCGCCCAGGTCCTTGTGTAACTGGGAGGGTAGTCACATTTTTTTTTTTTGAGGTGTTAGTTAAGTGTTAGTTGTATTAGTCTAAAGGTACACTGTATGGAGAGGCCTGCCAGGTTCTTAGTGGAGCTGGTAGGTCACTCTCATCTTTATTCCCCTATTAATGTTTTATGTGTAAATGTGTATATTGGGGCAGGAGATGGTTCAATTACTTCTTCCTGGCTAATGTAGCTGGGAGGGTAATCACATTATTATTATTATTATTATTATTTATTTTATTTTTTTCGGAGTTAGTGAGCCCGCCCAGGTCCTTGTGTAGCTGGGAGGATAATCACATTTTTTTTTTTTGCTAAGATGTTAGTTCAATGTTAAATGTTAATTGTTAAATATTAGTTATGTTAGTCTAAAGGTACACTGTATGGAGAGGCCTGCCAGGTTCTTAATGGAGCTGGTAGGTCACTCTCATCTTTTATTCTCTCTATTAAGGTTTTATATGTGTATTGGGGCAGGAGATGGTTCAATTACTTTCTTCCTGGCTGATTTAAACCAACTGTGTTCTTGGAATTCTTCGTTGTCTATATTATTTATCCAGTTTTGATATGTTTCTGTGTTAAGTTCAGTCACTTTTTTCCAAATATTTACAGCTTTGTTGTGTATATCTACATTGATTGCTGAGAGATTTGCTCTCTTGTGTAGCTGTTCATTACTGATGTGGTCTGTATATTTTATGTTATATATAAATCTAAGGGCTATATTTTGTACTGTTTGTAACCTTTTAATGCACGTTTTACTAAGGGTGTTCAATGGGATGGGTGGGTAGTCCATAATTGATTTGACAAGGGCAATATATATCTTTCTCTTGTTATTAATACTAATGTTCTTAAAGCGTTTTATTTTTGATAATCTTATTCTTGCCTGTCGTTCTTTATCTTTTAAGTATGTTATATATCCTCTTTTTGTTAGTTTTAATCCAAGCATCCTGCCTTCAGTGTCGTATGGGTATAGTTCCGGGTCGACTATTACTGGACTTGTTTTAATCTTGGCTATTGGTATTATCTTGAATTTGTTCTTATTTGTCCTGATTTTCCATTTTTTCTCAAAATCATTTATGTTTTTTATCGCTCTTACCGTGTAGAGTGCCATAAATTGGGTTGATTTTCCTGTGTATGATACTATTTGAGTAATATCATCAGCAAACATTACATATTCGCTAAAGGGGGTAGGTTGAGGTGTGTCTGAAGTATAAATTGTATATAGTGTTGGAGAAAGGCATCCTCCCTGAGGTACTCCACTCTCAAGATTAAACATAGTTCCTAAAAAGTTTCCAATTTGAATTTGTGCTCTCCTATCATCTAAATAGTTACACAATATTCTTAGCAAGTATTCGTTAAGTCCCAGTTTTAATATTTTATATTTCAAGCCTAAATGCCAAACTTTATCAAAAGCCTTAGAAACATCCCTTAAAATTATATTGATCTGGTTACCCTTGCTTTTTCTATTGCAATTATTTCCGTTATTGTAGCTATTGCAGTTAGGGTATTTCTATTGGGCATAAATCCATGTTGTCTGTTGTTAGTTTTCCCATGTTGTGTTAAAAAGGCTATAAGTCTTGAATTTAATATTTTTCCAATAGTTTCCCGGTGTACTTAATAAAGATATTGGCCTGTAGTTTAATATTTCTTATTGTCCTTACCTCTTTTAGGAATAAATATCATTTTTAGCATATTTTTAGTTTGTCTGAAAGTAAACCAGTTATTAAGCATGCGTTATAAAATGTTTAATAGTGTATTTAAAAATGTTTTCAGGTAGATTCATGATCATATTCGTAATACCTGTGAGCCCAGGGCTTTTTTTTCTTAAATTTCCCCAGACAGTGCATCATTTCTCCCAGTGGTTATTATTATTTTGATTATTAGGTAATAAGTTATAGTCTATATATTGCCTTGGGGTGATTCTATGTATGTGTCTTCCCATTTCGTCTTCTATCCTTCTTCGTGTTCACTATCAAAATCTTCATTTTCCTCATCTGATATTTAAAAAACTTTTACCCATTCCCTTTTGAATGCTGACTCTTGTTCATTTTCCTCGTGCAATTTTGTTCCATTTTGGTCTTTAATGTATGGTGTTTTTTGCTTGTTGTGCCCCATCATCTTGTTTATGGAAGGCCAAAATGTTTTTGTGTCTTTAGTCATGTCAGCCGCCATTATAATATCATTCCATTTTTTATTGTTTGCTTCCTTACATGCGTCTCTTAATTTTATCTGTAGTGGTATCTGTGTCGTATATAGCCATCTGTTACTGCCGTGTCTTTCCATATACCTGTTTATTTCATTGTAATAGGTCTGGATTAATTTAACTTCTTCTGGTAGTCTGCTGTTGGGTAATGTTCTAAAGTGTGAAGTAGGAGTGTGTTTGGTTATAGATGTTTTTATTGCTGAGTGCAGTCTGTCCATTTCTGAGTCTATATCTTCTGTTGTTTTCCCTTGTAGGTTAATCGAGTGGTGATTACTTAAGTCGTCTTTGAAGCTGTCCCAGTCTGTTTTACTCATTTTCAGTCTCTTTTTTATTGGTATCTGTATGGGCTTGTTGACAGTAAGTTAGTATAATTGGCAGATGGTCACTGCCTGTAAGAGGTCCCTGTATTATATGGTAATTGAAAAGGCTTTGTTGTTGGTAAAAATTTTGTCTGGTGTCGATTGTGTATTGTGATTTCTCCAGGTTGGAAAGTTAGGACCTAGATGATTGATTTTCCCTAGGTTTATTAATTGATTAAGGGCGTTTCCCATGGCGTTATTATTTGTATTGTCAAAAATCCTATGTCTGGCGTTAAAGTCTCCTAAGATGTACATCGGGTGACTGTTGTTAGCCAATTTTAATAGGTCTTCTATAGGTAAGTAGGGTCGTCTCGGTGGCAGATAAGTAGTAGCAATAATTACGTCTCCTTGAGTTGTATTTATTTTTATTGCTAGAAATTCATCCTGGAAGTCATAGATTAGTTTAAATTTTAAGTTTCTTTTAACCGCTATCGCTACTCCGTCATTTTTCTCGCCCGATTTATTTCTTTAGTTTACATAATAGTTAAAGAGTTTTATGTTGTTGTTTTCTGTCTCACCGTGACTGTTTATTAGTATAATGTCAGGGTCAATTTCTTGATATATATTACTTAGGTTAATTCTCTCGGTCTTCCAGTTTCTTACGTTGTGTTGTATTATTCTTAAAGCTCTTACTGTTTGTCTATTGTCCATTATTTCTTATACTTGGATTGTGACTGTTGAAGTGGAGACCTATCATCCTGTTTCCCGCTTCTGACTCTTCTAAACTCTGACGGGTCTACTATTTTAAAGTCTTTGGTCGTAATCTTTAGTTTGTCCGTAGTAATTAGTGACCAGACATAATCTTCACTTAGGGATTTTTCTTGATATGTCCACTTGTATATCCCTCCTTCACAGTTTTTTACTATTGTCCCTCCTGTTGGTCTCGATGTTGGGATTCCATGTTTTGTTGTAGTGATAACTTTTAATCCAATTTCTTCAGCAGATTCAGGTTGTATATTGTGATCAGTTTCCATCTTATCTTCTCTCCTCCTACTCCTTTGTCTTATAGTCTGTCCTTTTGTTATTTCTATCTTCTCTTTGTCACTTCTAGTCATTTGTCTGGGATCTCTATCAGTCGCTTGTGTTCCTTGTGTATCAGCTGTTGCTCCTTGCTCAAACCTTGTTCGTCTTGATGCAGTCTTTCTCTCAGTTCGCTTGCATATGTTGCCCTGAAATAGTTTTTCGGATTGTGGATTCTCTGGAAATATCATCTCTGGTAGGTTATTCAATTTAAACATTTTCCTTAATTCCTCATTGTATGATCCGGGTGCAATGATATTGTGCAAATGTGCATGGATCATACCTAATCATTACCTTATCATGTATTGGCTCACTTAGGTTTAATACTGTGATTCTGGTCTATGAGCCTCTTGGACCGCTCTCTTTGCTATTTCGACGTATGTCGTATCCTTCTTGTCTTGTTCCTTTTTCCTTGTTTCTTGTTCCTTGTACTTTATCATGTGTTTTTTTATTGGCATGCCATTGCTAACGTCCTATGTCCTATGTATACATTCCCGTTTCTCTTACAGTCGAGACAGCCAACATGTGTATTCTTACATTCAGTGTAGGTATGGTCGTCGCCTGCACAATCTGAGCAGTACTTTTTTCTTTTTCCGGACAGTCTCTCGTTGTGTGTTCTTCATATTTGTAGCAGGAGAAGCAAGTTTGCAGACTGATGAATGTCTCCTTCTTTATTTGATGTGGTGTGACTGACATGTTGAATATTAGAAAGCCCTGTTGTAAAACTTTCTCAGCCATTGACACTTCTTCAAAAGTAATCTTAAAAACATGAGTATAGTCCTTTATCTTAATGACTTCTTCAATCTTCATCCACCTATTTTGGCGTTCCAGTTCATCTTTCAGGTCTTCCGATGTCTTCCTCCCGATCTCTTGGTCGACTTGACGAACGAAAACTGATCTTTTTGCTTTTTGTTCTGGTGGCATGACAACAATAAGGCCTTCATTGTAAAATATATCTCTTGCTTCTTTTGAAAGGATTTTATCTGAATCAAAGTCATCTTTACAGATTACTTTAAAACCTTCATTGGTGCTGAATATTCTAGTTAGTGGGACTTGCAGTTTGTTGTAAGTGATTTCTGCCACTTTTCCCCTTCCAATAGAGTGTCCCTTATCTCTATGTTTTATTCTAATGCTTGTTGTCATCTTCTTGATTACATCTAATCCTACCTATAACACAGGGCTCCTGCCTGGGAGCAGTGACCCCGCCCCCCCCTCTTGGACGGGCGTCGGGCTCGTAGGGTTCTGCACCCAGGTTACCTGTGACTATAGTTATGTCTAAGAAAGTTGCCACCTACCGGTGACCCCCGGACAAGGGGTGCCCTGCACTATCACAGGTTCCCTTGCCGGATCGACCGTATCGCTAAGTCCCGCCTCCCGTTCAAAGAACGGAGTGCATGAGGGGGATGAAAAAAGGAAAGAAGAGGACTTAGAGAGTAGAAACAGCCTACCTACCACGCCACGTTCGGTTAGCCAATCAGAGCACCGCAGTAAACGTGCATGTATCACGCCACCGTGGGGCACCACTGATTGGCCAATCCAGGACGTAGACGCACGGGTAGTAGTCAAAATTTGGGTAGGCCAAATATTTGTTTTTTCCAAAGTTGGAATTTCCCGTACAATCTGTGATGGTAATTACACCGTCACTATGTTGAGTAAGTACAATCACTAGGATTGAGTGTCTTATCACAACAAAGTTGCAGACTCAAACATGCAGCAAAAGAATCAGGTCTTCGCAGCTCCGTGTCCAGCAGTCAGAATGAATCTCAATGGAGAGACAGAGCTTATATACCCAGCAGCCGCTATGAGTCATGTTGGGAAAACCCAGAAAGTCGCGGGTGACTAGTTTCGTTGCTAAGCAACCGTACCATCTGGCGTCAGCTCTCGCTTGGTTGCTAGGAGACGGCACGTCGGAATGCGATACGCAGTTGTAGGGGAGACGTCCACTACAATCTCCTTACTGGCTGGCTGTTGATGTGCCAACGGTGAGTTACTCGTTTAACACTAAAATCAGCACAAACATGACTTTTGGTTAAGATTTAACTTTACCAAAGTTTTCAGCATTACTTCAATCACATTGTTATACTCAGATACTAACGCGAGAGGGATAGAAACCTAGGAAATCCTTAGTTTGTACTAGACGTCCCACTGCTCCTCCGCTTCTCTAGGCGCATGCGCCAAAACTCTAATCTTACCTACTAGTCGCCTTGTACAATTTAGTGTTCCATCCAACTGGTACCTTGTAACTCTTGTAGTTAATTCGTGTTTGTTTAAGAGTTTGTAATGTTCACACTATCACTATTTTGTATATCCATTTATTTACCAAAGTATAGCACACTCTATGGTTATCAATAATTAAATAACCAATAGACAGCAACCGTCCATTTACGAGAGAATGCAGGAGGTAATTTACAGAGCTCTTTAACACGTCTGTAGCGTGGGAGATACAGAAATTAAGTCCCAGACGGGGCGCGTGGTGCCGACCTATGTAAATCAGAGGTACATGGAGGACAAATGATTGTCATCCAACTTGCGAGAAGGTATTGATGATTATCTAGTTACTTCGGTTAGTGTAATTTATACAAACGCTACATGTAATTAGCCCATATTTATATTAAATCTACTGTCAATACTGTATGTTGACAGAGACTATTACATTGTCCAGCAGCAGTCTTTAGCCGTACAAAACCATGATTCCTGAATAAATACTATTATCATAAAGATCACATACCTGTACTCATCATCTCTCTGTATGATTTCTGCCATCTACTGTACATTTATTTGAGGTAGGATTCTTAACATCATTTAGAAGTAAGTTTATTGTATTGCATATTGTACTGCCGTGTACAACTTGATGTTTGGTTACAGAAGTCTGAATTTGTTTTAATTTTCATGTAGAACGTTGTGTATCAGTTACAACAACAACAACAACAATATTAATGATAATACAATAATAATAATAATAAAATAATAATAATAATAATAATAATAATAATAATAATAATAATAATAATAATAATAATAATAATAATAATAATAATAATAATAATAATAATAATAATAATAATAAAAGTGTAGCTGGGACTTACCGAAGTGTACGATGGCGACGAACCTGGGCCGCTCCAGAGGGGGGATCCAGCGAGCCAGTATACACTGCATTGTCGGCCACGACATACCCTGCAACACACCATATATCATGCAACACTACATACCCTGCAACACACCATATACCCTGCAACAATACCTACCCTGCAACATACCATATACCCTGCAAAAATACCTACCCTGCAACACACCGTATACCCTGCAACACACCATATACCCTGCAACAACACATACCCTGCAACACACCATACCCTGCAACACACCATACCCTGCAACACACCATATACCCTGCAACACACCATATACCCTGCAACAATACATACCCTACAACACACTACATACCCTGCGACACACCATATGCCCTGCAACACACTACACAAGGGCGGATCCAGGGGGTCCTGGGGGTCTGGACCCTCCCTTTTATCAGAAAATTCCAATACTTTTCTTTAATGCAGTGCTGTATTGTACTCAGCCATTTTTGTATAGTAAAAAGTAATTTCTATGGACCTCTGAATCTCTCCTAATAGCAAGTGCACGTGGCTTCAAAGTGGCCTCAAAATGCTGGGTGGGCTCGCTTTGCTCATGTTCCCCCACCCAAAACTTCGTTGACCCCCCTTTTGATATTCCTGGATCCGCCCCTGCTACATACCCTGCAACACACCACAAAATGGTTGCCCCTCGTATTCGAGGATGGCCGGCCCTAGGGCCACCTAGGTGTGAATTAATTTAAGGTGTGGAAGCTGTCTCCAACACAACAACCACTCCCTATGTTAACAAGTTGCATGACCCATCAGACCCAGTGTTGTAATAGGCCCCTGTCTCATCAACAGAACGTATTATATAAATGGGTCAATACATCTGATATTATATTCAGATTCACCACCCTGTAACTTTCCACTGTCTATGAGTAAGACATGAGATTGACACCTGAGCGGGCAACTTACCCAAGAGGGCGAGACCCATAGCTCAGCATTTCTGTAAGCACGCACTGCGATGCCCCTAAGCTTCAGTAGCTCACCTCAACTCATATCGAAAGGACGTGACCAACGTTTATCATACATAAACGCCGTCCCTTTCTCATTCACTCCTAGACAGTGAGACTTACGGTTGATATACACTCAGGAATTATATATACAACCTTTTATAATAAAACAAAGGAACTACCGTTTGGGTTTCGTTACTTAAAACCCAAATATAAATATGTGTGAACGGACTGGTTAATTGGACAAGCAGCCGATTCAGTGTCAAGGAATAATCCGAGAAGACCGGGCAAATCTTCAACTGCACTGGCTAACAATTACCCCGGAACACGATCAGCAAATTGATTAACAATCAGGTCCCCAGAGACACATGGCGTAAAGAAACTTGCCCCCAGTTTAACCCTGCCCGGGAACGAACCCGGGTCTACTCGCTTGCGAGGCGAGCATGCTGACCATTACACCACATCCCCTACAACACACTACATACGCTATAGCACACCACATACTCTGAAGCAAACCATATACTCTGCAACAGTGCAACACACCATACACCCTACAACACACCAAATAGCCTGCAACACACCACATAGACTGTAAAACATCACATACTCTACAATACACTACATATTCTGCAACAAGCCACATACCCTGCAACACATCACATACTCTACAACACAGCACATATTCTGCAACAAACCACAAACCCTACAACACACTACATGCCCTGCAACACATCACATACTCTACAACACAGCACATATTCTGCAACAAACCACAAACCCTACAACACACTACGTACCCTGCAACACATCACATACTCTATAACACACCACATATGCTGCACCAAACCACACACCCTGCAACGCATCACATACTCTACAACACACTACATATCTTGTAACACACTACATTCCCTCAACACACAACAGCTCCAAGGGATAATTAATAAATTTGCCTAATACCAGAGTTATAAAATTAATATTCCTTCTGAGATATTAATGATATCAATATCCCTTATTATAGCCCCACTGACGTTAACAATGTAATATTTTCTTAGAGGTAGATAATGATAATAATAATCACCTGTTGTGCACACACCTGTATATCTTGTGGCTCGAGGGAATAAATGCCTTTATTTAAGCTAAAGAATTATCGGGATCGGAAGTACAGACAGTTTTGATACCCGTGTCACAGTACCTTCTGACACAGTGATTGAACCTTGTTTTACAGTACTTCCTGACAGAGTGATTGAACCATGTGTCGCATTACCTTCTGACACAGTGATTGATACCTGTGTCACAACACCTTCTGACACAGTGATTGAACCATGTGTCACATTACCTTCTGACACAGTGATTGATACCTGTGTCACATTACCTCCTGACACAGTGATTGATACCTGAGTCACAACACCTTCTGACACAGTGATTGATCCCTGTGTCACATTACCTCCTGATAAAGTGATTGATACCTGTATCACAACACCTCCTGACACAGTGATTGATACTTGTGTTACAATACCTCCTGACACAGTCTTCGAGGTAGTAGATAATGACGAAAATTACGATGTTATTTACTTAGACTTTAGCAAAGCATTTGACAGAGTACCGCATCAGAGGCTTCTGAGAAAAATTAAGGCTCATCGTATCGAGGGGAAAGTTTTAAATTGGATAAAATCATGGCTCACCGATAGAACGCAGAGGGTCAGCGTACGTAGATGGTGTTAAATCTGAGTGGGGCCGTGTAACCAGTGGGGTTCCCCAGGGATCAGTACTAGGCCCACTCTTGTTCATAATCTACATAAACGATCTAGATACTGGGATCAGCAGTGACATAAGCAAGTTTGCGGATGACACCAAAATAGGGCGGCAAATTAATTCAGGGCAGGATGCAATTGCATTACAGGAGGATCTAAATAAACTGCAGGGGTGGTCTGAAAAATGGCAAATGAAATTCAACACCAGCAAGTGCAGCGTACTTAATATTGGAAGAACAAATACTGTCAATGTATACAGCCTTAACAACATCAACCTTGAGAAGTCGACTTGTGAAAGAGACCTAGGGGTACTTGTAAGCCCGGACCTACGGCCTAGAAAACAGTGCGTTAATGTTCGAAATAAGGCAAACAGAGTATTGGGTTTTATATCTAGAAGTGTAAGTAACAAGAGTGCAGAGGTCTTATTGCAACTATATCTTGCGCTAGTCAGGCCGCACCTCGATTATGCGGTTCAGTTCTGGTGCCCTTATTATAGAATGGATATAAATTCACTAGAGTCGGTGCAGCGAAGAATGACAAAAATGATTCCGGGACTTAGAAACCTTCCATATCAGGATAGGTTAAAGAAACTTAACTTGCATTCCCTAGAAAGACGAAGAGTGCGGGGAGATATGATAGAAGTATTTAAGTGGGTGAAAGGAATCAATAAAGGGGATATAGATAAAGTTCTTATAATATCCGAGCAGGATAGGACTCGGAGCAACGGATTCAAGTTGGATAAGTTTAGGTTTAGGAGGGAGATAGGAAGAAACTGGTTCACAAATAGGGTGGTGGACGAGTGGAACAAGCTTAGCAACTTTGTAGTAAGTGCGGGAACTCTGGAAAGTTTCAAAAGGAGGCTAGATAGATTCATGGATGATAGAGAGTGGTAGTAACTCTCGACAGGAGCTGCCATGCACAGGCCAACCGGCCTATTGCAGACTCCTTATTTTCTTATGTTCTTATGTTCTTATGTTACAATACCTCCTGACACAGTGATTGATACTTGTGTTACAATACCTCCTGACACAGTGATTAACACCTGTATCACATTACCTCCTGACACAGTGATTGATCCATGTATCACATTACCATCTGACACAGTGGTTGATCCTTGTGTCGCAGTACCTTCTGATACGGCAACTGAACTATGTCTCCTCATATTCAGTAAAATATGTTTCAGCACACTCACGCTACACAGCCCCAGTATGACCCTGAGAGCAATGAGGGATGCGTAGTTCGTGCGGGCAGCGAGGGGCGTGAACAAGGTGCAGATGCCACTGAACATGATACAGATCCCGAACACAATTCTTGGTCCATACCTCTCTGCTAGACGACCCCCCACTACCTGTCAACAAGATGATGCTGTTAGCAGGTCAAAGGCAGACAGAGAGAGAGAGAGAGAGAGAGAGAGAGAGAGAGAGAGAGAGAGAGAGAGAGAGAGAGAGAGAGAGATGAGAGGGACAAACAAAGAGACAGAAGCAGAAAGACAGGTAGAGTTGGTCAGGGCAAGACATGGAAATAGTTTATTTGACAAACATTGAATTAGGAACAAGACAGTGCTACTCGCTCTTTCTCTTTCTTTCTGCGTGAGTCAGACTCTCCTTGATTAATAAAAGACCTTCCAATTACTTACTAACTAATCTATTGGTTTTCTGGAAATACCTGTACATATTAGTTCTAAAGCATACCTAAATACACAAGATCTGATGTCTGCTTTAGCTGCAATATTTTCCCTGTTTTTACAGTACGACATTTCCTGCCTTAGCATTTAACTATCTTGTAAATAAGAAAAGTTGCTCTGAAAATTAGGCGCCTAAGAGGATCCGTAAAGTTTGACCTGACCTGCATAGTCTGATTTGACCCCAGTAGAGTTTAAACTGACCTGCGTAAAAACGTAGCCGTAGTAGTAGCTGGCCAGGATGACCCCCTGGGTGATCTCATCCCAGTCCATCTCCCCTTCGTCTTCCACCTGTAACCAAGGTCATCCATTGTTAGTGACACCGAAGTCTACATTTATGCCCTTAAGAAAAACGTTTGTACCGCCAACATCACCATCTGCACCACCAACAAAAACGTTTAAACCTTCAACATCAACGCCTGCACCAACAACAAAAACGTTTATACCGCCAACATCAACGTCTGCACCAACAATAAAACGTTTATACCGCCAACATCAACGTCTGCACCAACAATAAAAACGTCTATACCGCCAACATCAAAATTTGCACCAACAATACAATTGTCTATACCACCAAGAATACAATCGTCAATAATGTCTGCAACAACAACACAAACGTTTGTACAACCAACATCAACGTCTGCACCAACAACGCACACATACGAGCAAATAATTAGCTGTAGAACCTATATTTGAAGTTCCCGGCGTGTTCGAGCTAATGATGGTGTTTGGTAACTTGTTCCATTCATCCACTACTCTATTTCTAAATCAATGTTTATCTATCTCAAGCCTAAATCTAAATTTGTCTAATTAAAAACCAATAATACGTGTTCACATTTCGGTTAGATAGTTTGAGTACCTTTGTTATATCACCTTTGTTTAACCCTGACTTCCATTTATACACCTCGATCATATTGCCCATCACTCTACGTCTTTCGAGGAAGTTTATACTCAAGTTCCTAATGCCCAGGATTAACCTTGTCATCCTCCTCTCAATACTTTCTAGGAATTCGATATCCATTCTGTAATACGGAACCGCATAATCCAAGTGAGGTCTCACATAATTATGTAAGATATAGTTTTAGGATAACCTTGCTAGTCTTGTAACTAACACTCCTTTGTATGAAGCTAAATACCCTGTTAGGCCCTGTTTCGAGCAAAAACGCATTGCTGTCTTGGTTTAAGATTCCTACAGTACTTATCATTACCCTTAAATCTTTCTCAGTAGGATTTCACAATATCAACGTTGTTCATCTGATTTCAGCTTTCTCTATTTCCATCTCCTTGGCTAAGAACTCTCTAGTTTTTCTCTTTAAATTTAATCTTCTATTTTATAACTTTGAGAAAAGTTTGTTCAGATCTTCCTGTAGTTTAGCGGAGTCCTCGTCAGATGTTAATTACACGGTCTATCTTAGTATTATCAGCAAATTTACTTATGTTGTTGTCTACGCTTATATCTATGTCGTTTATGTATATAATAAATAATAATGGTTCAAGTAAGGGTCCAAATTGGAAAATAGCTACTAGATTTGTCAGATATGAACGCCCACTTGTGAAGCCACGCTGGGAATCATTGATCAACTTGTCTTTTGAGGAGACTTCGAATTGAGTTTGAAACTATTTCTTCGAGCAATTTGCCTATAATTGATGTTAAACTGATAGGATGGTAGTTAGACGATAGTGATTTTTGTTCGAAATAAGGCAAACAGTGTATTGGGTTTTATATCTAGAAGTGTAAGTAACAAGAGTGCAGAGGTCTTATTGCAACTATATCTTGCACAAGTCAGGCCACACCTCGATTATGCGGTTCAGTTCTGGTGCCCCTATTATAGAATGGATATAAATTCACTAGAGTCGGTGCAGCGAAGAATGACAAAAATGATTCCGGGACTTAGAAACCTTCCATATCAGGATAGGTTAAAGAAACTTAACTTGCATTCCCTAGAAAGACGAAGAGTGCGGGGAGATATGATAGAAGTATTTAAGTGGGTAAAAGGAATCAATAAAGGGGATATAGATAAAGTTCTTATAATATCCGAGCAGGATAGGACTCGGAGCAAAGGATTCAAGTTGGATAAGTTTAAGTTTCGGAGGGAGATAGGAAGAAACTGGTTCACAAATAGGGTGGTGGACGAGTGGAACAAGCTTAGCAACTTTGTAGTAAGTGCGGGAACTCTGGAAAGTTTCAAAAGGAGGCTAGATAGATTCATGGATGATAGAGAGTGGTAGTAACTCTCGACAGGAGCTGCCATGCACAGGCCAACCGGCCTATGCAGACTCCTTATTTTCTTACGTTCTTCTTATGTTCTTAAAAATCAGTTTCACATTCACAATCCTCCAGGATTCTGGTACTCCTCCCCTTTTTAATAACATGTTAAACAAGTTTTCTAAGGGCATGCTATGCTCTTCCTTACATTCCTGTAATTCTATGGGAAGCTTTGGCTAGAGCCTTGGAGTTTGAATCCGACGTATGGTCAAATGTGCCAAGCTTCAAAACGGAGTCTAGCTCTGGGTTTAAAGCACGAAAAGGTCAAGTACAAGAGACAGAGATTTAAAGGAACCTGTTGGTATTGTGAGAAGATTGGGCACAAACAGGAGGATTATTACAAGCGGAAATGAGAGCGATAGAAGGGCAATTCAGAGAAGAACGTGGAGAAGAAAGATGTTGGACGTGTGGAGAAGATGGACACTTCAAGATTAATTGCCCACAGAATTCCAATAGAGGGAAAGAAGAGCAGCCCACTAAGACGGGGAAACTAGGGGTGTTGAGGGGCAACGACCAGAGCCCCACTAATAACAAAATGCAACCGAGCCACTGTAAGCAGTGTCCAGGTTGAAGGTGAGATCGATGGCATAAGGTGTCCGTTGGTGATCGACACAGCCTCGGAGCAGACTTTTGTGAGGCCGGACGTGGGTAGTAATCGACTACTACCTGAGACGTCGCAGCAACTCTGTGGGATAACTAGGCAATTTTCTTCATTATTTAAGCAAATATACAAACATTGGGAAACTTATCATGATCTAAAATAATGATGAATAGTTTAATATTTATCCTGACAGTGATACAGCCGAAAATAGATCCACCAATCACAACCACCATTACATATAACCTTACTTTACCAAGTATTGCCTCGTAAAATTGTGAGTAAGAGACTCAGGTGGGGGTCGCTTGATCATTGGCTGACTGCACATCTGTCTGGCCATGGATTACTTCACTAAATGGCCAGAAGCATACAGTATGCCATCCCAAATGAGGAAGCCACGACTATTGCTAGGGTGCTGGTTGACCAGTTCTTCTGCCGGTTTGGTGCGCCCCAAGAGTTGCACTCGGACCAAGGGCAGAAACTTTGAGTCAGTTGTGTTAAGCGAGTGCTGTAAACTGTTGAGCATAAGGAAGACTAGGACCACTCCACTTCGGCCAAAGTCAGACGGAATGGTGTAAAAGTTTAATTGGACCTTGGGACAAGAACTGGCCAAGCACTGTGCTGAGGGGCAGACAGAGTGGGACAGAAGTTGCCTGCTCTGTTGAAGGCGTATCGATCGGCTGCCCACGAGTCAACTGGATACACACCGGCAAAATTAATGCTGGGTCAAGAACTGAGGCTGCCAGTGGAAAAGAATGATTGCCTGCGGATTCTGTGCCGGTCCTCACGACACAGTGGAATGCAAGACGAAAGTTCAGAACAAAATCCCAGTTGCTCCACTTTGTGTCAACTGCCGAGGAAGACACCTCGCCTGGAATGTCAACCGGCCACAGCATCCTGGCACTTGCCCAGGAAAGCCTACCGTGTTCCACCGCCCTTGTCTCTGACGGAGCCACTGCCAACCGTACCTCACTCCACTCCACTAATGCCTCTTCCAACCAGCGAAGAGTTCCCATTGGTTTCCTCTCCCCTATCATCCCTATCAATCCCATCCCCGACATTCTCACCCATACCATTCACCTTTTACTCCCTCCCTCCCCCGTCTGCTCTTGGAGAAGGGCGTGCCCTAAGTGCTCGTGTTAGTGACCATAGGAAATGGCCGCCGTGGATCGTTGTGTTGTGGGGAAGCGGGACGGTGTGTGAGGAAAGACGACCCCCTGACCACTCTGTTAAGTCATCTGGAGCAGTTGAGGAGAGAGATAGACGTTTTAAAGGGGGAGAACGTAACCCTCAGGACTGAACTCCTTCAGGTAGGTGTCCTGCCTAAAAGAACACTTGCGAAGGAGGGTCAGGGGGAACAGGCGTGGAGAGTGGTTGTCTCCAAGGGGACTAGGGTCGGACTCAGGAAAGTTGACCAGGAGGTGGAGTGCAGTAACCCCTACCAAGTGTTGGAGGAAGCTGGTGAGGAAGAGAAGAGGTAGGACGAGGAAGAGAAGAGGAAGGAGGGTGTGGTGCCAGGAGAGAAGGGGCAGTTGTTGAAACCCTGCCCAGTGGTAAGGTCGTGGTAGTTGGGGACAGCCAGGTGAGGTTCTTAGATAGGACTTTTTGTGCAAGAGATAGGAAAAGTAGGACTAGGGTGTGTTTTTCTCGGGCTGGGATAGGGCATGTAGCTGAGATGATAGATAGGGATCTGTCAGGAGAGGGTACCACGCCAGTAGTGTGTCTTTGTGTAGGAGGCAACGACATAGGAAAGGTTAGGAGTGAGGAACTTGTTAAGAGGTACAGGGAGGCGCTAGGGAAGGTTAGAGATAGGGGAGGGATCCCGATAGTATGTGGTGTCTTGCCTAGAAGAGGAGTTGGTGGTGACTGGTTGTCAAGTGCAGTTGGTGTCAACGGCCAACTTGACAGATATTGCAAGTCAATATCAGTCCCATTCATTGACAACTTGGACAACTTCTACGGCAGATGGGACCTTTTTGCTAGGGATGGGGTGCATCTGTCTAGGGTTGGGGTGGCAACCCTGGCTGGCTCTCTCGAGAGGGCAGTTCAAAAGCTGTTAAAGTTTAAACTGCTAGGGGATCATGTGAGCAAGGAGGTGGAGGACACTGCAGTGGGAGAGGGTAAACAAAGTGAAAGGTTACAGGGAAATAGTGCTAGGAATTATAACAAAACTAAATTAGTCAGGGAGTTAAAACCTAAACGTGACAAAGAGAGGACTCAGAATACGACTAACTTAAATGTCTACTACACAAACAGTAGAAGTATGATAAACAAAATGGATGAAATCAGGGCGTTGGTATGTACCGTAAAAATCGATATAATAGAATTAACCGAAACATGGATAAACCTAGACTCATGTGAGTTACTTGTCGAATACCAAATTCCAGGTTACAAATTATTCCATACTGATAGGCAGATTAGAAAATGAGGAGTAGTAGCAATCTATGTCAGGGATAATCTGAAGTGTAAAATGAATAAGGAAATAAAAACTGAGCGGAATACAGAAACAATTTGGATAGAATTAATCGATGGTAGGGAAAAATTAATCACAGGAGTAATATATAGACTTCCTAATCTTGATAGAGTTAATGAGCGACTTATTTGGGTTGAAATGCGCAGGGCTTCCATACACAGCAAAGTCTGTATAGTAGGCGACTTTAACTTTAGCTAAATTGATTGGATTGACCTTACGGGTAACTCAGAATCAAAGAATTTTCTTAAAACAACCAAGAACCGTTTCCTAAGCCAACATATAACCGAACCCACCCGGGGTAATAATATACTCGATTTAATTCTTTCAAACAGAGAAAACCTCATTAGTAATGTCGAGGTAGGGAACGAACTTACTAACAACGATCACAAAGAAATTAGATTCCAGTTAGAATTTCAGGGCAGCCGCAAGGAAAATTCCACTAAAGTCCCAGATTTCAGAAGGGCAAACTTTGATAGTTTGAAAAGGCAGCTGAGAGAAGGGGTATCACGCTTGGGGGTGAATTACATGACCTCACATGAGGTGTTCTCTCACAATGTACCCACAGAGGAAGACTTCACCTTACCTGGAGACCTCACGGTTGAGAATGACATGATAACTAAATCTCAGGTTGACGAGTTCCACAACAATTTAAATAATGAGTTACGTAATGCACAAAGGCAGAACATACTATACAGAAAACTCAGATCAAACAACAATGAGCCTTAATGGATAAATAATTATTTAAAGAATATTATTGGACAAAGGAAGGCTATAGGTAGGAGAATAAATCGTGGTGAAGTTTACCCCCGAGATTATTATAAGGTATTGGCCGGTAGGGTTAAGACCGAGATAAGAAAAGCAAAGAGGAATATTGAACTGAAGGTAGCAAGGGAGGTGAAGTCAAACCCCAAGGGATTCTATCAAATGTTTCAAACTAAAACACGAGAAAAGATTGGACCAATACAATCGGATACCGGCGAGCTAACTGATGACGGCTGAGAAATGAGCAATTATCTGAAAAAATATTTTTCAACAGTTTCACCACTGAATATTTTAACATGATACCCGAGGCACCTGCTCTATACAGAGATGGTGAAGAAAATAAATTAAGCGTGATAGTAGTGACTAGTAACGATGTTAGTAAGCAAATAGACAAACTAAAGCCTAATATATCACCAGGTCCCGATGAGATATTTGTCAGAGTATTAAAGGAATGTAAGGAAGAGCATAGTATGCCCTTAGCAAAGTTGTTTAACATTTGTCCTTAAAAACGGGTGGAGTACCAGAATCCTGGTGGATAGCAAATGTAATACCCATTTTCAGGAAGGGAGATAGATCACTATCCTCTAAATACCGTCCAATTAGTCTAACATCAATTGTAGGCAAATTACTGGTAGCAATAATTTCAAACTCTATTCGAAATCACCTGGAGAAGCACAAGTTGATCAATGAGTCCCAACATGGCTTCACAAGCGGGCGTTCATGTCTAACTAGTCTATTAACATTCTTTTCATCTGTTTTCGAATCAATGGACGAGGGGCACACTTATGACGTGGTATATCTCGACTTTAGCAAAGCCTTCAACAGAGTCCCCCACGAAAGACTAATAAGAAAAGTGGAGGCTCATGGCATTAAAAGAGATGTTCTAAAATGGATTAGGGCGTGGTAACAGGACAGGAAACAACGAGTGAGCATTAACGGCACTAAATCCGATTGGAGCAACTTCGCTAGTGGAGTTCCCCAAGGCTCAGTACTTGGACCATTATTATTTATTATATACATAAACGACGTAGATGTCGGCATAGACAGCAGCTTAAGTAAATTTGCTGATGACACTAAAATAGGGCGAGTAATTAAATCTGACGAGGACTTCGCAAAACTACAGGAAGATCTAAACATATTTTTCGAGTGGTCTGAAAAGTGGCAGATGAAATTCAATGTGGACAAGTATTCATTATAGGATATGTAAACAGGGAAACCAGATACCAGATGAGCAATGATATTTTTGAGAAATCCGAGTGCGAGAAGGATTTAGGAGTAATGATAAGTAGGAGTCTTAAGCTAAGTAAACAATGTGTATTTGCTCGAAACAAGGCTAATAAAGTACTTGGGTTCATACAAAGGAGTGTTAGTTACAAGACTAGCGAGGTCATCCTCAAACTATATATTGTGCTTGTGAGACCTCACTTGGATTACACCGTTCAATTCTGGTCACCGTATTACAGAATGGACATAGAATCCTTGGAAAGAATTCAGAGGAGAATGACAAGACTAATTCCAGGGCATTAGAAACCTAGAGTACAGAGACAGGTTAAAGCATCTTAATTTGCACTCCCTCGAGAGACGTTGAGTGAGGAGCGATATGATCGGGGTGTACAAATGGAAGTCAGGGTTAAGCAAATGTGATTTAACAAAGGTACTCAAACTATCCATCCAGGAGCGAACTAATTGTTTTAAATTAGACAAATTTTGACTTAGACACGAGATAGATAACATTAGTTTGGAAATAGAGTAGTGGATGAGTGGAACAATTTACCAAACCTCATCATTAACTCGAATACACTGGATAGTTTCAAACATAGTTTGGGTGGATATATGAGCGATAGGGTTTGGGCGTAAACGGGACTGCCCAGTGTGAGCCAATAGGCCTGCTGCAGTTTTCCTCCTTTTTTATGTTCTCTTCATCATCACAACCTCTTTCCCAGCCTGGCCTTCACTACTCCCTGTCGCCACCTACAGTTCCTGCACAGGTACACCATATTGGTTCTGTGGAAACAATCACCTTTCGTTTGGATTGTCACTCCAAGCACAGCAACCTTCTGTCTACCCAACCCCACTCATTTGTGGACATAGGTTGTGACTGTTCAGAAACAACAACAACTCATTCTGGAAACCCTGAGTCAACAGGGGCACACTCTGTAAGCCCTCGTGACCCGCCTTCTTCCTTCTTTCGAGATGGAACATCCATACCCCTCTCTCCTACTCCTTCCTATCCACTATCTTCAACAGAGTTTAGCGCCTCCTCCGAATCCCCATTTATCCCCTGCATTAACTCTCCACCTCACACCGGAGGACACATCCTCCTCTCCTTACACTGGAACATATTAGACCTCACCAGACAGACCTCACCCAATATGTGTTCTCCGGTTAAGTAGACGCCGCTCTACTTTAGGAAACCATCTCTGACGATGTTACTCCACTTCGCATCTCTGTCTATACTCTCTACACCCTGCCTCGTCACTATGAACAAGCCCGTGGTCTCCTCACTCTTGTACGTAACACAATTCCATCTTTTATTTTTCCTTCACCAGACTCGCATGGACTCCCTTCTGAAATACTTTCTGTCTCCGTCACTCTTGGTGACCGGACCCTTCGTGTAGTGAATGCTCATTTCATGAGTAATTCTCTGGACCCCCAGGCTCTTCACTACCTCCATGAATCTTATTCGCGGAGACTTTAATTCCCCGCTATCCCACTCTTACCTTCATATTATCTCACTCCATCTATTATTAACGGATCACATCTCTTGCAGTTTCCTGCTGGGGATGATGATGTTTGCTTTATTTGTCCTGGCGATCCTACTCGCCTCCCCCATAGTTTCTTGATGTTGGCCTCCCGCCTACTACAGAACGGCTATACCTCCTTTCATCCTACCGTCTGCACCGAGCTTGCTCAATATAGTGACCATTTTGCCGTTACTACCCACCTCAGGCTCTCCTTCTGTGCTTCTACATCACCTCCTTATCGATTCCCTCGCCTCTGTCATACACAGAATGCTGTTCCTTCTTATATCCAACACATTTCTACCTCGGAGGCCGGTGGTAGAAGCGGTATCGCTCTTGCCTCGCAAGCAAGATGTCACGGGTTCGATTCCCGGGCCGGTGGAAGTTGTTTGGACATACTTCATAGCCCCCATTAGTCCCTGTTCACTTAGCAGTAAAGTAGGTACCTGCTGTAAGTCGAAAGTTGCGAATTCGTAGTCAGGGACAAGTTGTTGGAGTTTCCAATAACTTGATGACATACACCATTGACTCTTCAGGCTCTACGCCTCTGACTCTTCAGGCTTCTACGCCCTGAACTCATGAGACATAAATGCAAGCATGAACTTAGCATGCTTCCCTGTTGGGCACTGTAAACTCTTCTGCACTTCACCTTAAACAAGGATTTAGGGGGGTGCCCAATAAATTAAAAAAAAAAAAAATCTACCTGGGCGGATCCCTACGGCGCCCCTTAGTCTCTTAACTCTTACTGCGCTGAATTTTTGATGCTGTGCATGACGCAGTCAATCGTGCTGCCCCTCAACGTCTTCCCCGTCGCCCCAGAAGTAACGCCAACTACTGATATCGTCTCCCTGCAATGAGACATAACCGGCAGGTGACTCGTGTTCTCCACTCTGCCATACGGAGGTCTCGCTCCACAGAAGACTGGGAGGACTTCAAAAACTGGTGCACTTTTGTGACTCAAGAGCGCCGTCAGTTTATTTTACTTTGATTCGATAGTATGTTTACTATTGCGAGTTTCCTTCTGTCGAATGTAAACAAACACAACACTAGTGAAGGGGGCTGTACTTGAGGTTCCTACCAGATGATTCTGGTAACATTGTACGTACATGGGGTACCTAGTGACAGCTATGTATGGCGACCTGTGGTATATTGGTCAGCATGCACGCCTCGCAAGCGAGCAGACTCGGGTTCGACCCCGGGCAAGCTGAAACTATGGGCAAACTTTTTTACGTCATTTGCCTTTGTCTACCCAGCAGTAATTGGGAACCTGGATGTTTAATCGATTTGCGGATCGTGTTCCGGGGTAATGGTTAGCCAGTGCAGTTGGCGAGCTGTCCGGTCTTCTCGGACTATACTTTGACATTGGGTGTGGTTGTTGTGTTGGGAACAGCTTCTATACCCCAAACAAATTCACGCCTAGGTGGCCCTTGGACCGGCCATCCTCGTTACACGAGGGGCAACCATTATTATTAGTGACAGCACTAGGATCCCGTTGAAATAAACTGTTGAAATTAAAAGTAAAACCCCTTCCCTCATTTGTTTTTTTCAACCTATCAAAGTTTGCCCTTCTGAAATTTGGGACTTTAATGGTATTTTCCTTGCGACTGACATTAAGTCCTATTTTGAATCTCATTTCCTTGTAATCGCTGTTAACGAGTTCGCTCCCTACAGGACATTACTAACGAGGTTTTCTTTGGCAGAAATAAATCTAGTATATTATTCCCCAGGGTGGGGGCAGCTATATGTTGACTTAGGAAATAGTCCTGAACTGTTTCAAGAAAACCCTCTGATTCTGAGTTACCCGTAAGGTCGATCCAATCTATTTGATAAAAGTTAAAGTCCCCTACTATTTGCTATGTCTGGATGCCCTATGTATTCCATCCCAAATAAGTTGCCTTTCAACCGTATCAAGATTAGGAGGTCATATTACTCCTATGACTCATTTTTCCTTACCATCGGTTAATCCTATCAAAATTGTTTCTGTAATCAAATCATTTTTAATTTTCTTATTGATTCCACACTTTAAATTATCACTGATATAGATTGCTACCCCGCCTCCTTTCCTAATCTTCCTATCAGTATGAAATAATTTATACTAGTAATGATAAAGTCTGGAATACCAATGTAAACATTTTGTACCATCACTAATAAGGTAAGGAGCATTAATAGTAATACTTCCGTCCCCAATTTTCAGCATTTGAGTATGAGTGAACGAGGAGTGGGAGAGAGTGGAAAAAGAACCACAAGTGGAAGTGTATAAAGCCTCTAGGAATTTCACATTGAAACATTGAACCAGGAGAGAAGACGCAGCAATATAATTAGAAAAATTCTTCAGTTGGTCGCTGTACTTCTGTCCGTGTGGAAAGTTAGCTGACTAAGATGTGTGAGGAAATTATAAAAAATGATATTATGTTTCTTTGGATATTGTTTCACCTGAACTATCAATGAATGCTGATGAAAGCGCTGACATATATTGAAAGGAGCAAATAAATCACTTGGTGCACGTTTTGTTGACACAACTAGATCTGAAAATATCATCCGAGAGGAAGGAGGAGGTAAAGATTGAAATGTGGACGTGTTTTTGGTTTACTTGAATGTTGTTAATGTTTAAGGTTGTGCATTCCAAACAAATATGCTTATAATTATTATCCACAATAAGGAATACTGTAAAATTATAATTCTATGTAGCCCCATCTTAATGTATTTATATAAACTGGATGTATCAAGTTTTGCACTGCACTATGGCAACAATGTAAAAAAAAGAAAAACAATGAAATATTAAACTCGCCAAATCTGACTGTGCGAGCTTACATATCCCCTTCATTAACCCTCCCTCTCCCCGCTTGAAAACTTCCAGGGGAGGCACTCGTCACCCGGTGCAGCATGGTGAGTGAGTGAGTGAGTAAGGGAGGTGGATATTCTCCTGGTGTTGTATGATGAGTGAGGGAGGGGATTCTCACCTGGTGTAGTATGATAAGTAAGGGAGAGGGTACTTACCTGGTGTAGTATGATGAGTGAGGAAAGGGGTACTCACCTGGTGTAATGTGAGTGGGGTAGCCGTCACAGCCCCCTCCTCCTCCTCCGTCACATTACCTGAGGACACCAACAGGAGTACTTCATACATAATACCCGACAAAAGTATCCAGCTGATACCTATTATATTTACATCTTTATATTCCGTTGAGTTACCTGTTGAATACTTATGATAAAGATGATTTGTGAGTGACTGTATGGGATATTTGTTTACTAAAGTAGACACAGAGTATATTTTTATTTGTTGATGGTTTTTCGAGAGGGGTATAAATACTGGGCGAGAAGAGAGCTAGTATCACTAAGTCGACCACAAACCTCGGAGTGAGGTACTACATGATCAGTGAGCTGACCCTGTTATAGACAACTAACTTCAGAGCAATTGACCAGCTGGCAGTACTGACAGAGTACGCAAATGTATAACTACAAATATCAAACCGAAATAAAGTCTAGTGTTATTGGTCAACATACTGCTGGTACACTATTCATTCACGCCAAGGAAAGTCCTACTGGAAGGATTTCACACTGAATTTTCTGTTGCAAGTTTGGACGTTACTGGACATCATAGCAGGTCACTGTTATATGGTGTTGCATTTACTTCTCTATCAATTCTGTGTATCTGCCAGGGTGTAAATAACAAACACAGACACTCCATCAGGTGAGAGAGAAACACCTACACCATCAATAATAAAGGATCACCAGCAGCAACACATCACAGTATCTTTTCTCCGTAAACTACAAACTGTGTAATAAAATCCTCTGAATGACTCATGCATTAATACAGCAACAGTTACTCCACCCTCAGTATCTACCTCTCGTATCTCACTAATGAAAATATACTACTAACAATCACAAACTGACAGCTGATGACAATGACGATTTTTTTGTGGTAGTAACGTCACACTATCACCTGTAACAGGGGTAACTGTTTTTGTATACTTAGGTGAAGTACTATATTGATTACCAGATCGTAGGGTACGACGGTTTAAGTCGTCAAATGATTCCTCAATAACTTTCTCACTACTTCCTACCGAATCATTTAACTGTGTTCCCGACTCAAAATCAATGTCAGTCTGTGCTTGATCATCGACGAGTTGGTTATAAGCAAACAGTTGCACTAGGCGTTCAATGTCATCAACATTAGACATGGGAAACTTAGAAAATTATCTATTAGTCCCTCGTGGGTCAATGAATACTTAACAGCAAAAGCAGATTACTTGCCTCTCATTTACAAGATAAATGAATATGAATTGTAGTTAATAATTAAACTATCAATAAGAAGACAGACACTTACAAACCACTGTAAATTATAGGATTTCAATACATTAATTTTACATTCGACACTTTATCATTGAAATAATCCTATCCGACGAACCTATCTGTGTGAAGATATCTCTCGAACGTGTTCATGTGTGTATAATTATGTAATTTAAAAACCTATTTATACAGGGTGTTACGTCTGTATAGAAAACGTGATCCTTCAAGCCGATTTCCGAGTCGAGTCTTGTGTGGAGGGTGGGTGGGGCCTCTTCCTGATGATGCGTGCTGCTCCTGGTTTCCTTGGCAACGAAGAGACGCTTCTACCTTGGCGAGAGACGAGTCCACTTCAAACTAGGGGAGGTTCTCCACAGTCGATCAGAAACTGCTGATGATTGGTTATCACTCTGTTCATTGCTAGGTCGCTAGCGAGACTGCCATGTGCCAAGTCTTCACAGTCTACGTATATATGGAGATCTTGTATGATGACACCGGAACTTCGTAATTAACGCTGGCGACACAACAAAACTGTTCAGCTGCTTGTGAAATGTCAATTGTTAGTCCAAGTTATGAAACCTTTCTTCAACACTGCAACACTGTAACTAGAAAATGCTGAGTGGGGCCTACTTCAACCGGCACAAACTGGATATTCACCAACAGGCTGTAATATATGTATATTACGAATTCTGCACGTTTTTGTATGTGACAGAGATAAGGAGCACTCACGAAATATCGTCTCGATACGGGATATAGTTTTAAACACTCGGATTATGTAACGCATCACTGTTGTGTGTTTTCTGTTTTTCACAAACACAGACGGTTGATACGACTACCAGTTTAAGAATCAGTACACACTGCTGCCACCTATATGAATCGGCTGCTTGTGCAATTAACCAGGCCATTCACATATATTTATTATTTGGGTTTAAGTAACGAAACCCAAACGGTAGTTCCTTGTTTTATTATAAAAGGGTTGTATATATAATTCCTGAGTGTAGATCGACCGTAAGTTCCACTGTATAGGAGTGAATGAGAAAGGGACGGCGTTTATGTATTATAAATGTTAGGTCACGTCCTTACGATATAAGTTGCTGTGAGCGACTAAGGAGTGAGGGCCTCGCTGTGCGGGCTTACAGATATGCTGACGAAGGGTCTCTACCCTCCTGGGAGAGTTGCCCTCTCACGCGTACAACTCATGTCTTACTCAAAGACAGTGGAAAGTTACAGGGTGGTGAATCTGAATATAATATCAGATGTATTGACCCATTTATATAATATGTTCTGTTGATGAGACAGGGGCCCATTACATGACAATAAGAAAACAAAATTATTCCTTACTGAATAATATGATACTGATGAAGATAACGTGAAATACATTAATCATATCAACTACATCCATAACCTAAGTACACATCATGTAAGAAAAATATAAAATATGTTTCATCTCCAACACCAGGCAGTCACTCACCACCGTCAGCCCAGCTGGTCAAGGTGAGCAAGAAAGTGGAAATACCTGAGAGGACAAGGGTGTATCTATGAGGATCAAGGAAGGGGAGGATGAGAGAACACTTACCTGACGATGGTACCAGGCAGTGGGCGCGGGCGGCGGTGGCGGAGGTGAGGTTACGACGCACCATGGCCACGATAGCAACAGACAGGTTGATCCGCAGCGTAAAGATGTTGACGCTACCGAAGAAGGTCAGAGCTGCCAAAGCGATCCGCGCTGGCAGCCATCCTGAGGGTGGAGGGGGTCACAGGGGAGTTACGTGGCCTTGGGGATATAACATCAAGAAAGTGGTCATGAGAGATATAACATCAGTATAGTGGCCCTGAGACATATAACATCAGTATACTGTAGTGGCCCTGAGAGATATAACATCAGTATACTGGTCCTGAGAGATATAACATCAGTATAGTGGCCTTGAGAGATATAACATTAGTATGGTGGCCCTGGAAAATACATCAGTATAGTGATTTTGGGAGATATAACATCAGTATAGTGATTCTAGGAAAATCAGTTAGACTTTTTAGAGTATCGTTTTGAAAATAAGATTGCGTGAAATTGAACGTATCTATGAAACCTGTAATAACACTTTTCTTTATAAAATAAGATCACATTAGAGTAATAACGGATCGGATGTCATATTTCTGATATCTGCGTATGTGAAAATTTGACATCCGTGGATGTGAGTGTGGATGTGACATCTATCTCTCATATGTATGTACAGTATAAGTAATGAAATTTGGTATTGGTAATTTTTGTGTGCATTGAAGTTAATTGGATAATCTCATTTGTGGTGTTATTCTGAATTCTAGTCTAGGTTAGAGTATATTTTTTAATTATGTATATTTGGGAATACTCTATTTTGGAATCGTCCAAGTGAATAATGAAAGTCCTTTTCTTTCAGAAAGAAAATATAAAAGTTATGTCATCCTGATGATCCCTCACCCCAAACACCCTCTAATCCCTCTCCACAATCTCCTCCTCTCTTCTCGTGGGTGGAAGAATAGGTCAGACAGCCTATTCTAGGGCTTTCTGAGCCCCTTAAAATCCTGTTCTGCAGATGTATGGACGAACAAAAGATCCCCAGTGACTGGAAAATGGCATTTGTGATTCCTATATGCAAACAGGGAGCTCGCCACAACACAAATAATTATTGGCTCGTGAGATTGACCAACATAGTGCGTAAAGTACTTGTATGTATATTATGTATGTTGTATGTATACTATGTATGTACCCCATTTATATACATTACCTATCTAGTTAGTAGCGTGTGGCAATGCCCCTGTTTCATGTCACCACACGCTTAGATAATGTGCCTGGCGACATCTGGAAGCTGCTAATGTACCACTTGCCACATGTCGCCTGAGAGGTCAGGGAGAGGTCAGTTGACCCATAAAGAGTGAAGGGACTACCTGTGCTTGTAAGTACACTCGTGTATACTTCCGTTAAATAGAACCTACAGAACTCTACAGGTGTTGTGTTCGCTCCTGTAGTTAGAACCAAGTACCCCGAACATCCACATGGCACAGTGAGCCCCTACAGGGCGCAGTGATTTGATTAATTGGAAATATAAGTGCGTTTATGTAAAATCAAGACCAGTAGATCCCTCCCCCCCCGCTCCGTCAACTCCTCATCCATCGCTCTCCTAATCACATTGTCTCCCACAAAAAATTGTTTGAATTACCACCGAGTTTTGAGCAGTGTGCAGTTACCGCAAGTTCTTGCAAAGTTTCTTAAGTGCCCTGTTTGTGAAGTGTGATAAGTGTGTGACCTTGTTTTAATGGATTCTCCAAGGTGAAAGGCTTGTTCAGGGCATTGGTGAAGAACGGCGTCAGCAAGGGCCTTCTCCGGCCGAGTCTAGAGTGTAACTGACCTGCCTCCCTCCTCCCTCCACAGCTCACACCTCCCTCCGCCTCCTACCGCCTCCCCCCGCGCTCCTACCACCCACGGGTACACACACACACCAACTCACGCACGAACACACTGACTGCAGTCATTTCTTTATATATATATATATATATATATATATATATATATATATATATATATATATATATATATATATATATATATATATATATATATATATATATATATATATATATATATATATATATTTATATATAAGTTACTTATCTGTGTATTCAATTAATTTTGTTGTCTCAGATCTGGTTGATACGACGGGCTGACCGGTCAACACTGATTTGAGATACAATATACAGATAAAGTAATTATGCCCCGGGCCTCACGCAGGGGTGTCCCTAGCGCCCGGATGAGTCAGACGGATGACAGCTCTACAGAGATGGATGACCAGTCAGTGCGCGACGCCCCACCCTCTCCCAACACATCTCCCAGCCACACCCCTCGACCCTCAGCCTCGTCCTCAGAGATAATTGCTCTGATGAAGCTTATGAGGGAGGAAAGGCGTCTGGACGAAGCGAAAAGACGTGCTGAGGACCACCAACGGAGATTGGAAGATGACGAACGGTTTGCAGCTTTGATATCTAGCCTCACTGCTAATCAAGCCCTTGGCCCTTCCACTACTCCGGTACCGACTGGCTCAGATACCTCGTCAACGCCCTCTACCAAAGTGGTTGTCCAACCCCCACCCACCTTGAAGCCTGATGAGACTTTCCAGACTTTTCGTGAGTGGCGGCGACAGTGGACTGATTATGCTACAATGGTGGATCTCCAGAGCTTGCCACAGCCTAAACAACTCATTCAGCTACGTATGTGCCTATCTTTGGGAACGCAGCATGTGTTGGAACATACGTTGCAAGTGCCCCCGACGTCTTTGTTGTCTGTAGAGGAGGTACTGGATGTTCTAGAACGGCACATCAAAGGTCAGCGGAATGAAGCTCTCCGCAGGAGGGAAGTGTTTAGCTGTAGACAGATGGAGGGCGAGACTTTTGACCATTTCCATGTACGACTCAAGAGAGCCTCGGAAGAGATAGACATATGTCCCGGTAATCACCAGCAGTGCGAGGAGACCCAGTTGAAGCAGGTGATCCTGATGGGTGTTAAGGACGAGGAGCTTGTCCAACGCCTCACCTCCCTCGACTCTTCCCTCTCCTCTTAAGGATGTATTGACAGTATGTCGCTCCTATGAGGCTGCCAGGTGTGCCACCTCTGCCATCTGAGCTCCCCCTACAGCCGTACGGGCTATGTCCCAATACAAGAAAGACAAGAAGTCTGCCCCAACGCCTACGCCCACCACGCCCACGCCCAACTCCCTTTGCAACAGCTGTGGTAGGCAGCACGGAACACAGGTGTGTCCAGCTGCCGAGTCTACCTGCGACAGTTGTGACCGCAAGGGCCACTGGTCACTTACAGTACGGTGCCCAGCCAAACACGTCCAGTGCAATGTGTGTGGTCGTCTGGGCCACTACGACAAGTGTTGTCCGACCAACAAACCTAAGGGACAGCGTCGGCGGAAGCAGCAGCGCCCTTCCACCAGTGAGGGCCGCCCACAGTCGCCAAATCAGAGGCACGACGACCCTGGACAAAGCCCGACCCATATTAGGAGGGTGTACTCCTCCTCGCGTCCCAGGACCAAAGTCCCCCAGCACATCAGCGTCATCGTGACCTACGGCAGTGTGTCATCCTGTCTCGAGATGCTGCCCGACACCGGCGCTGAGGCTACGGTCATCGGTCCCCAGCATTTGCAATGCTTGGGGCTCTCTCCAAGCGATCTAGGACCGCCTCCCAAGGACCTCTGCGTCACGGCAGATGGTTCACAGATGGCCCCAGGCCTAGGTTTACTCTATGCACATGTCACCTTTGGCAACAGGTCGTGTCAGGCCTGGATTGACGTGCATAATGGTGTCCCGACTCCTTTGCTGTCCTACAGACATTGCCAAGAGTTGGCCATCATCTCCCAGGACTTCCCAACACCGATTCTCGAGGTAAAATATGCCAACAGGGTGCACGAAGGGAGCAGCAACTACCCTGCTGCCGCCCTACCCCTACCTCTGGCCAGTGACACCTCTCCTTCGGTAGTTGTCCCTGCTGCTTCAAGTCTCCACGCCTTCGCTTGCCTCCACGACAGTCACTGTGGAGCGGAGGCCACCAAACGGCGTGCAAGACAGACTGTGTTCCGGCCTGGTGTAGTGATGGGTTGTCAGACCACAGCTTACATCTCAGAAACAGTCCAGACTTGACCCGACATTAGGGCGGTCAAATGTAAGGGTACCCCTCGCAACCACTCAAGGAGTTACAAATCAACTGGCTCCCCTACCATGTCACATGGCCCCCAACAAACATGTAAGAAGGCACCGGCCGACTCTCTCCCAATATACACAATAACCTACACCGCTGAAAAAGTCCAGACCTGACCCTACGTACATTAACGAGGGCAAATGCCCCAACAAACATGTAAGAAGGCACCGGCCGACTCTCTCCCAATATACACAATAACCTACACCGCAGAAGAAGTCCAGACCTGACCCTACATTAGCGAGGGCAAATGTAAGGAGACCCTTCGCCGCCCCCCCCCGATCAGCTCAACCTGACGGCTCGCCTCCCAATATATAGGACGTCGTAGTCCTCCCTCTCCCCAGAGAGAGAGAGAGAGAGGGACAGAGAGAGAGTGTGTCTTGTAACCAAGAAGGGCCAGCTACCACGTCCCGAGTCCTGCTAGAGAAGTCAGGGGCCGGAGGCAAGCCGCCTCCGGTCGCCTCCGGTCAGGACCGAGACTTCCCTCCGGCACCCAGCTAAGCAGTCTCCCATAGAGACAACCCAGGACTACCTGCTAGGCCTCCCCTAGGTCACGTGAGTGTTTGTCAGAGCTTTCCATGGGATGAGTTACTTACGTGGGAAGTGTATTCATTTCATGTTCGTGTCCGAGAATCAGAGTGTCTAGTAACGTAATATGATGTCCTAGTAACGTAAATATAATGTCCTAGTAACTTCAATAGAAGGTGTTATTAATGTGTCCATGTCATTGTCGTAATTAATAAAGAGTTGTAACGAAGCCGTGTTTGAGAAGTCGCCCTATTGACGTATAAGATAAGTGTATTGACAGTGTAAATATCTATCACGGCCACGCTACCAAAGTCTTCCTCCCTTTTATACTCTTATACTATCAATATTCTACCTATATGTAATCTTCTTCATGTGAGATTTGTCTCATTACACTGGCATCGACTCCGACATCTCCAATGCTGTCCATGCGTGTAAGCCCTGTTAAGTACTACAACCCAGCCAGCAGCAGGAACCCTTCATGAGTGACGACAACTCCACCCGCCCCTTTGAGTCTTTGTCGGCCGACTTTTTCTGTGCGTCAGGAGAGTCCATCCTGGTTATCGTCGACCGTCTCTCTGGTTGGCCGGTTGTCATCAAGTGCGGTAATGATACGACATCTGCCGCCACCATCAGCAAGTTCCGCCACTACTTCCATTACATGGGCGTTCCTGTGCGCCTGCGAACCAACAGAGGGCCCCAGTTCACAAGCCGGGACTTTACTGGGTTCCACGGCCAATGGGGAGTCCCGCATGTGTTGTCACCGCCCCATTACCCGCAGTCCAATGGCCACGCTGAGGCTGCTGTCAAATCCCTGAAGCACCTCATCCTCAAAGTGGCCCCTTCTGGGAATATTTACTGCAAAGCCTTCGACCGGGGTCTTCTTGAACTCCGCAACACACCCAATTACACCGGACGCTCCCCTGCCCAGGTCTTGTATTGACGCCCCCTCCGTTCTTGTGCCCCTGCTCACCCTCAGTCCTTCTCCAAGGAGTTGCAGGCCAAGACAGAGGATTGTGATCGCCGAGCCGCCAAACATATCCAAGACGTCGTCGCCAGCTACAAGGACCACGCCTGTCCTCTCCCCAGGTTAAGTGTCGGCACCCAAGTCCGTGTTCAGGACCCAACCTCCCTACGTTGGGAAAAAGTGGGTGTAGTCATGGGTCTCGGTAGGTCACGGGACTACCAGGTGCGGTTACCCAGCGGTCGTGTGGTGGAGGAACCGCCGTTTTCTCCGTCCCGTAACGCCTTCCGTCGACCCCGTCACCAGTGCTGAGCCCCATATCCCCCCCTGTGATCAAGCCCCTCGACGCTCAGAACAGATTCACAGGAAAAGGTCCGCTCAAGATTTTGCTATGAGCGTATAGGTGGGGTGGGGGGGGGGGAGGTGAATGTATATTATGTATGTTGTATGTATATTATGTATGTACCCCATTTATATATATTACCTATCTAGTCAGTAGCGTGTGGCAATGCCCGTTTCAGGTCACCACACGCTTAGATAATGTGCCTGGCGACATCTGGAAGCTGCTAATGTACCACTTGCCACATGTCGCCTGAGAGGTCAGTGAGAGGTCAGTTGACCCATAAAGAGTGAAGGGACTACCTGTGCTTGTAAGCGTACTCCTGTATACTTCCGTTAAATAGAACCTACAGAACTCTACAGGTGTTTGTGTTCGCTCCTGTAGTTAGAACTAAGTACCCCGAACAGCCACATGGTACAGTGAGCCCCTACAGTACTAAAGATCATTTACGAGATATCATGATGGAACATCTACTAAGGAACAACTTAGTAAGGAATGGCAGCACGGTTGTATTTTGGGACGTTCCTGCTTGATACAATTACTTAAGGTGCTCGATGTGTGAACCCAGTTCCTGGATCGTGGTAGCAATATCGACAATATACAGTAGATCGGGACTTTGCCAAGGCTTTCGACAGCGTACCACTCACTTCGTGTGTGGTGATCAATGACACGAAATCTTCATGCGTACCTGAGACAAGCAGAGTACCACTGGGCAGTGTACTGAGCCCGTTGTTGTTTCATGAAAACGTTCGCGGATGATGCCAAGTTATTCGCGGAAATTAAGAGCCAAACAGAATGTGGCGAGCAACAGAAAGATCTCCGTCAACTTCAGGAGTGGCCAAAGGAATGACCGTAAAGATTCAACGTTACGAAATGCAAGAGGGTGCACCTCAGTCGTACCAACAGTAAGAAGTATCACATGTCCCAACGGGACGAAGAAACAGCATTATCGGAGAAAAAATATGAAAAGGACCTGGGTGTGTATGTTGAAAACGAACTAAAGTTCTCGGCCATTGTGAGAAGGTGAATCAAACTACTATGATAGTGGGTCTTATAAGAAAGTCGTTCAGATATCTCGTAAAGTTCTTCAAGAGCGAAGTGCTTCCTCATTTGGAGTACTGTCACCTCATCTGGTCCCCGAGATATGCTAGACGCTGGAGGCTGTCAGTTGATTGAGAACGTCTAAAGGAGGACCACCAGACCAGTGCCTATAGTACAGCACTGGCTTATACTATGTTTATAAGCATCTCAGAGGACATTACGCAGTTGAATGTCCATATCTGGGGCTGGTGGAGTGAGGGTTGTGAACTCTTGGAACAATCTGCTAGAGTGTGTTCTGGCGGCATTGAATATGTGCTCATTCAAGGCCAGACTTGACCAATACAGGTGCAGGTACAGATACATTCTGGAAGCAATGCATGCCCAACAGAAACGTACCCGACCGTCCACGCAGCTAATGAGCCTATCAGTAGCGAAGAGGACGAACTAAAGATAAATTTGATATGTGTGTGTGTGTGTGTGTGTGTGTGTGTGTGTGTGTGTGTGTGTGTGTGTGTGTGTGTGTGTGTGTGTGTGTGTGATAAAATGTTTATATATTATATAAATATTTATATTATACAGATATAAAAAAGTCCAAGCTCTACAAATCCACAACACCTGCATTTCTTAGACGCAGAATCGGTTGCAGATGCGAATGTGACATCCATCTCTAGATTAGAGTATAAAGCACTAATCACGGCTTCCACCTTATAATATAATCAGATTAGTATTACTGTTGCATCTTATGTTTGCGATGATATAAGACCTTCAGAGAATCGTAAGTGAAACTGTTACATCTTTCGTCGTAACTGAGATAGACACTTTAAATAACACCGAATAATAAAACATAACACTGCCTAACCGAAATTAATGATGAACACCAGTACCTATCACCGAATAACAATAAATTACATCGAATAACAATAAATAACATCGAATAACAATAAATAACATCGAATAACAACAGATAACAGCGAATAACAATACATAACACTAAATCATAATAAATATCACTGAATAACAACAGATGACTCTAACCAACAGTAAATAATAGTGACATATAGCTGTGAGTAACAAAAATAATAGAATAACAACCGATAGATCATAACATGTTCTTACCAAAGGCTGACAGCAAAGTTTGTTGTACTGGGCCTCTGTCCATCACGACTGTAAGATTAAAAAAAATATTGAATTTTGGCAGCTGACGGTGACATACGTGGTGTTATAGGCCTGTTTTACACACACACACGCACACACAATTGTTAAGTAGTTGAGTTAAGAACGTTCACAAGACACAATTCTCAGATTTATGGAAGGTAGAGGACTAGACGAGGTGCATTCTCAAAAGTTGAAGAGGAATACCTAACATAGATGCAGCTCTTGAACGTCTATTTGTAAACTGTATGAACACCCCTTTGGATCTGAATACCATGACCCACACAAATACTGAAAATGGTTGACACCGTGACTTATGTGATATCCCCACCTGAACGGCTAATCACCGAAAAAAAAAAGTCCCGGCACCCCGCTTGTCACCACGGGAACAAATGAAGATTTCGTGCCATTAATTACCACACACTCCTTGTGGTCATGAGGAGAGTCTCAGATTCACGCTTGGACACTCCCTCGAATTATAAACGGCTGTCGAAAGCCCCAGGATCCATGTCCACACATCCAGCACCCTAAGTAACTGCGTCAAACAAGAGTGTCAGGGCATAAACCGTGTTGGCATTCCTTTACATTTCAAGGTTGTTCGGTAGTAGGCGGCATCTAGTATAATGCTCTTTACTACTTTATACACTATGCTAGTCAAACTCACCGGCCTGTAATTGTTAGTGCAGTGGCGATCAACCATCTGAATATTGGGCTCAAATATGCCATTTTCCTACCGCTGGAGACATTTTGCTCTCCATGCATCTGCAGAACATCGTTGCACAACTCTCTTAACACTCTGGGATCCAACTGCCAAGGACCAGTGCACTTGTGATCCTTTATCCTTCACAATTTAGTTCTAATACTCTGCATTAGTGGTGTGTCAGCCCTTTTTTCCTCAAGCGCAAGGAAGTTGTTCGCATCCTATCATTTAAGCATCGAGTTGAGTTATTGGTTTTCTGGTCGTCAACGCTTGGGTGATAACGTCCATAACACCAAGGAAAGAATGAATTAAAAAAAATAATATGACATTGAGATAACGTCTATACAGTATATATAGCATCAAAATTACACTGAGATCTTACTATATCAAGATGCTTCATATTATCCAAAACTTGAGACAAAATAATTAACATACAATACCTGTATTTTGAGAATCTGTCGGCCGTTAGGAGATGGGCGCATACGTCCGTCTCCACCAATAGCTACAACAACACTGGCCAGTCTTAACTCCTTCAGCCCTTCACCTTATGTGTCATGCCCGTACTGTAATTGATATACACCCACCACCACCACCAACAGTATTACTACGCCATCACCAAAGCCACCAATAACCCCTACCACCAAAATCACTACCACTACCCCTACAAGCACTACCGCCACCATCACTCCCAGCATTACTACCACCATCATCATCATCACCACAATCACAATCACCCTTACAACCACAACCACCATCAACACGAACATTACTACCAAAATCATCACCAGGACTATAACTACCCACCTCACTGCCCATCCTAGCCACCACCACTGCCACCACCCCGACCACCATGACCACCAACACTACCACCTCATTTCATTCATAACACAACCTTTCATTCACTCAGTACTTACATCCTGTACACTCGTGCATTTAGTTTCAACAACAGTATAAGGATCTCTAGACCCACACTACACCCAACACACTACACTCAGTACACTCACACTACACCCAACACACTACACTCAGCACACTCACACTACATCCAACACACTACACTCAGCACACTCACACTACACCCAACACACTACATTCAGCACACTCACACTACATCCAGCACACTACACTCAGCACACTCACACTACACCCAACACACTACACTCAGCACACTCACACTACACCCAACACACTCACACTACACCCAACACACTCACACTACACCCAACACACTACACTCAGCACACTTTCATTACACCCAACACACCTTCAAGTAGTTTAGGCACAGTCAGATAAGAAATACTTAGTGTTTAAGTGTACAATACAGTTTAATGTTCAGTCCTGCCTGCCAGAAAGTATGAGCCAGGCAGGACGCTGTTGTTAGGATGACTCGCCACCACAGCTTTATGTGGTCTACTCACACACTTAACCAAATTATATACCAGATGCGCCACGTGACCTCTCCGCATATCTATTGAACAGATATAATCATTATATGTAATTGTAATGATTGCAATTACAGATAATGATTAGCTTTTATCGATTACCATGTTCAATTTTAATCGATTACATAAATTACAATTGTCCAAATAATCATAATAAAAATATTTTATTTTTGTAATTGTAATCGAAATTTATAAATTTAAAATTGCTACCATAATTATGATTGCTCTTGGGAATACATTTGTGTATTCCTTTTATATTTGATAAAAAAATATCACACATTTCTGGTTACTGACATAATAGCGAGATGGGCGGCTTGTAATCAGTGTACCAAGATTTAGTGACCTGTCAGTCAGGTGCAGATAAGCTGCCTTGATTACCACGTTAAACCTCTGAAGTCACAGGCGGCTAGTGTCACCATATCAAAGAAACACTACAAAACTGCGTGGCTCTACACGGGGAGTCACAACCTCACGTTAGGGACAGGGAGGTCACCGCCACTAACAAGATTAGTGAGGATAAGTCGGGAGGATGTGGAGAGTGTGGAAGTAGTGAGCGTGAGTGTGACATCAAGTATAGGGATGAGATGGTGTGGTTAGTGAGGGAAAGGTGGTTGCCAGGTTTTTATTATCACTGCCATCTTCTTATAGACAATGGGCCAGCCCTTAGACCACCATTTTACAGGCATTAGCCAACCCGGGCACAGGTCACTGACCCACATCAGGGTCTGGGGGCGAAAAATACAATAATAATAATAATAATAATAATAATAACAATAAAATAATAATAATAATAATAATAATAATAATAATAATAATAATAATAATAATAATAATAATAATAATAATAATAATAATAATAATAATAATAATAATAATAATAATAATAATAATAATAATAACTGTTTCTTCTGAACGAATGGAAAAAAAAGGCAAATAAGAACAGAAGCTACTGAGCAAAAAGATCTACTTTGCTTGTGCAGACGAGTGCACCTGTGTTACGAGTGCCTATGGACAAAGGACCTTTTCAGAAGGTGCTGAGGACCTGAGCTCCATACAAGAGGAAACAGACACAATATGTTCCACTGCCTGCAAATTGCCGCTCACACCTCATGTCACCAACAGTAAAGGGGCACAACACATGTTCCAGCGGGATGAAGAAACTACATTAATAGAGACCGAATGTGAAAAGAACATGGGTGTGTATGTTGACAACGAACTGTAGTTCTCCTACCACAGTGAGAAGAAGGTGAATCGAGTAACTAGTACTGTAGGTCTTATAAGAAGGTCGTTCAGATATCTAGACGTTCCGTCCCTCGTAACGCTTTTCAAGAGTGAGGTGCTTCCCCATCTGGAGTACTGTCACCCCATCTGGTCCCCGAGATATACTAGAGACTATCAGTTGATTGAAAATGTCCAAAGGAGGGCCACCAGACTGGTACCCTCAATACGGCATCTCGGTTACCCAGAGAGATTAGAACACCTGCAACTGCCTAGCTTATACTAGAGACGGGCAAAGGGTGACCATATTGAAGTTATTTATAAACATCTCAGAGGGCACTATTCTATCGAGTGTTTGGAATGTTTTTTTTTTAATGGTTGTGGTTATATTATACGTGTTTGGGTATTTTGGGTTATATTTCTTATGTGTATTTGTTTGGTTATATTTCTTGTGTAGTTGTTTGGTTATATTTCTTCTGTGTAGTTGTTTGGTTATATATCTTATATGTAGTTGTTTGGATATTGCTTCATGTGTTTATTTAGGTAATGTTTTATGATCAGTTACTTCAAAGTTATACCGACTGAGACTCTACCTGTAAATATATAAGTTCTTTGCTGTGTTTTGGATCTCTAGGATCACCCCCTCCTCCTTCCTATTCTTCTTCCTCCTCCAATCTTCTTTCTTTTCCTCCTTCTTTCTTCTTCCAACATGTACTGTACACGGCCTCTCTCTCTCTCTCTCTCTCTGACACAATCATGCAACCAGCTGACACTACCATCTAACATTACCAACTGACACTACCATTTGACACTACCATCTCATCTGACACTACCATGCAACCAACTGACACTCACACCTGGCCCGTCACCGCTATTTGAGTCACTGAAGCTGAAACATGAAGTGTCAGAAATACATCTCATGGGAGTGACCAATTTGTACAAATCCATGTTGAGAATATTTTTTCCTATATGAGGATGCCATAAATAAAGTGAAGAGTTTTTGTTCAAGGTGGCTAATTATCAGTTATATCCATAGACTGTCAATGGTAAATGTCATTATTATATATCAACTCCCTGGCGGCCATGATGGAAACACAGTTGTACGTATTTCACTTCTTATCGTTTTATACTTTTCCTTGTATGTGAACTTTCTATGTACTTTACCACTCAGAGTTTCCAGTTTTACTTTGTAGGGGTATCGAGATATTAATGTTGTCTAGCACTCAGGATGGATGGAAACTCTAAGGTGGTTTTCTTGTATAATATAAGTTATATGATAGACAGTCTGGTGCTGGAGGTGCCGTGTGGTGAGGAGCTGCTCAGTAGAGACGTTCGGTGAGTAGCGTGTTGAAGGAGGTAGATGTGCAGGAGCTTCGTTAGAGAAGATGTTGCCTGTTGCTGGCCTCCTGGTTGAATGAATGCTGACAGCGTGGAGCTTGCTGGAGGAGGTGTTGCTTGTTCAGGAAGATGGGCAGAATGAATCTCAATGGAGAGACAGAGCGTATATACCCAGCAGCAGCCGCCAGTCCTCTATGAATCATGTTGGGAAAACCCAGAAAGTCGCCGGTGACTAGTTTCGTTGCTAGGTTACCGTACCATCTGGCGTCAGCTCTCGCTTGGTTGCTAGGATACGGCGGCGCGTCGGAATGAGATACGTAGTTGTAGGGGAGACGTCCACTACAATACTCCCCCTCCCCTCCCGGCGCGGCGGGAGGCTGGATGTTGTCCGGGTTGTGTCCCACACATAACACATACCGGGCAGGTGTATGTACGACTCGACCGCTACGTGTAACAACTCCGTCCAGTGACACAAAACCTGTGGGAGAATTAGGAGGAGAAAGAGGGTTTGGGATTAGAGGAGGTTGTACAAGCAATGGTTGTTGTGCTCCTGCTGCTGCAGGGGCTGCGTCAGGAGGAGGGTCCATGGCAGGAGCAGGTTCTATGATAGAAGGGAGGTCTATTACAGGTTCAGGTTCTATGACAGGAGGAGGGTCTATGACAGGAGCAGGTTCTATGATAGAAGGGAGGTTTATTACAGGTTCAGGTTCTATGACAGGAGCAGGTTGTACATGAGGGTGAAAAGAGGGTGCCCAGAAATGTCGTGGGCGTGGTGTTGCTGCCGGTGGTAACTGCGGGTAGACTGGTGCAGGCGTAGTTTGTTGATGGTGCTGCTGGGCTGGGGGCCCGACGGGTAAGGCGGCCGGTTTGACTCGGTCTATGCTGACGGTGTCATGTCTGCCATTCCGGATAATTGTCAGGAACTTTGCTGAACGGGTAACCACCTGGAAGGGTCCATCGTAGGGGCGTTGTAATGGGTTGCGGTGAGCATCATGCCTGACGAAAACATACTCGGCTGTGAGTAGTGCAGGAGGGATGTGTTCAGGGCGCCGAGTAGGCTGGCGTGGAGCAGTAGCTCTGAATGCAGAAACTGCTTGTCGTAGCTTTTGGAGTAAGTCGTGACGAACGGCTGGAGTGGTTTGGTTGGGATCAGGAGGGAGTGAGAAATCCCCAGGTAGCCGAAGGGGCTCGCCTAGTGTCAGATCTGCTGGGCTACAGTCCATATCCTCCTTGTGTGACGCACGGATGCCGAGGAGCACTAAGGGAAGCGCATCAGTCCAGCCGTAAGGGTCGTGCTGTGCCTTGAGTGCGTCCTTCAGCTGCCGGTGAAAACGTTCTACCATGCCGTTGGCTTGAGATAGATAAGCTGTAGTGCGTTGCCTAGACGTGCCGAGGAACTGTAGGAGGTGCTGCCAGAGTTGTGACTCAAACTGTACTCCTCGGTCAGTGATTACGGTTGCGGGGGGGGGCCAAAACGGGAAACCCAACCGGATCATGAAGGCGCGGACAGTAGTCTCTGCTGTAGCGTTGGGCATGGGAATTGCTTCTGTCCACCTGGTGAAACGGTCGATGCAGGTGAAGATGTAGGTGCTACCGTAGGATGATGGTAGAGGTCCCACGATGTCGAGGTGTACTACTTGAAAACGTCCTTTGGGAATAGGAAAGGCTTGTAAGGGGGCCCGTATGTGACGATGTATTTTGGAGGACTGGCAGGCCAGGCACTGGGCAGCCCATTTCTTAGTATCAGACTTGATGCCGGGCCAGACGACACGTTGCGTGAGGAGGCGCTGGGAGGCCCGCACACCCGGGTGGCTGAGACCATGGATGCGGTCGAAAACAGCGCGGCGGTGGACGTGAGGCACGAACGGTCTAGGCTGTCCACAGGATACGTCGCACCACAATTTTATCTTTGTGCCAGGAACAGGGAGTTCTTGGAGTATGAGGCCTGAGGGGGATGTCTTGTATGCTGTCAGGTCTTCGTCTTTCTCTTGAGCCGCTGCTAGCTGCCCATAATCAATGGGTGGAGATGAGGGAAGAATGGTGGATATACAACGAGAGAGGGCGTCGGCGATCTCGTTGTGGCTGCCTTTAATGTGTTGGACGTCGCTGGAGAACTCCGAGATGTAAGCCAAGTGGCGCAGGACACGAGGTGTATGTGACTGGGAAGCTGAAGCGAAGGCGTGGACGAGGGGCTTGTGATCAGTGAAGATGGTGAACTGACGGGCCTCGAGGAAGTGCTGGAAATGTCTGACAGCCAAGTATATGGCCAGGAGTTCTCGATCAAAAGCGCTGTACTTGAGGTGTGGTGGTTGAAGCCGTTGTGAGAAGAAAGCAACGGGCATGAAAATTCCGTTGATCTCCTGCTGTAAGACGGCGCCCACTGCAGTAGAAGAAGCGTCTGTTGTGAGAGTGGTCCGGGCGTTAGGTGCGGGGTGGGCCAGGAGGGTGAGGCGTGTGATGTGCTGTTTGATAGTGGTGAATGCCGTAGTAGCCTCTTGAGTCCACATGAGAGACTTGTGAGACTTCTTTGGGCGTCCCTTGAGAAGGTCGTGTAGGGGGGCTAGGACGGTGGCAGCTTTGTCAATGAAGCGGTGGTAGTAGTTGACTAAACCCAGGAATTCTCGGAGTTTCTTCGCCGTTTCAGGTTTGGGGAACTCCCTAATCGCGGTTATCTTCTGTGGTAGGGGTTGTATGCCACTGGGCGAGACTCTGTGACCGAGGAAATCGATGGCTGAGGTTCCAAAGACGCACTTAGCAGGATGAACTTTCATGTTGTTGTTCTGCAGGCGTTGGAGAAGGAGTTGTAGGTGGTGGCCGTGCTCGGCAGGCGTCGAAGATGCGACGAGGATGTCGTCAATGTAGACGGTGACAAAATCGAGGTCGCGAAGCATATGGTCCATGAACCTCTGGAAAGTCTGTGCTGCATTGCGTAAGCCAAAACTAATGAAAGTGTACTCGAAGAGTCGGAACGGAGTGGTGATGGCTGTCTTCTGGGTATCTGCCGGTGCTACTGGGATCTGGTGGAAGGCACGCTCCACGTCGATCTTCGAGAAGATAGTCTTGCCATGAAGTTTGTGGTGAAAGTCCTGGACATGCGGAATAGGGTACCTGTCAGGTTTGGTGACGAGATTCAGGGCTCTGTAGTCGCCACACACCCTCCACTCGCCGGGTGTTCGCTGAGGAACCATGTGAAGAGGCGATGCCCAGGGACTCCTTGAAGGGCGAATGATGCCGTCTTGCAGTAGTTTGTTGAATTCTACTTTGGCTGTGTACAGGAGCTCAGGGCGCAGGCGGCGAGGGCGTGAAAAGACTGGTGGTCCTTTGGTTTCGATGTGGTGGAAAATTCCCGATGTAGGTGGTGGGGGTAGGGAGACTCGGGGTGAGAAAAGCTCCTTGAATTCGTCGAGCAGGGAGGAGAACTCGTTGGAAGGCGCAAGACAGGTGATAGTGTCGGTGTGTCTGGCACGAGAACCCTGGATCTTGCGTGCTGTAGGCTCATGGATGAGGCATAGATGACTTGGTTTGACGCCGAGCTTGTGGAAGGTGAGGAAGTCGAAACCAAGGATGGGTTGAGACACGTCTGCTATCACGAATAACCAACGCAGAGTCTTGGGCAGACCGAGGTCTAAGGCGAGGGTGCGTACGCCGTAGGAGGCGATGGAGGTACCGTTGGCAGCGAACAGGTCATACGAGGGTTGCTTTGACTTGTCTCGTAGTGAGGGAGGGATGAGGCTGACCGATGAACCGGTGTCGATGAGGAACTTCTTGCCGGAGGTGCGGTCGGTGACGTGCAGTAATGAGACGCCTGGAGGGACGGAGGCTGAGGCGTCTACCAGCCTCCGGTGTTGCCGTTTCCCGAATAGGTGCAATAGGGCTCACAGTTTCGAGCATTGCGGCCGAAAGTCTGGTGATACCAGCAGAGGGTAAATTTGTTGTGCTGGGGGTTGGCTGCTGTGTGTCGGAACTTGTAGGGCGTAGTGTGTGAGTCAGGAACCGGCGCAGCAGCGGGTATGGAGGAGCAGAACTGCTCAATGGTGTCCATCCTGCGGTTCAAACTTTGCAACAGGTCCTTGATGTCTTGTGAGGTATTGCTCGGCTGAGGGGTGTTGACCCGGCTTACAAGTTCGATGGTAGGTACTGGTGTGACCGTGGCGGCAAGGGGTGCAGCAGCGCACTCGTTAAAAATTCTATCTGCCGCGGTTGCATATAGTTCCGGTGTCGTAGAGTAATCTACTGCGGACAGGATGTTGCGTACTTCTGTGGGTAGCTTTTGTGCGTGAAGCTGGCGCAGGATAGAGTCGGGGAGTCTGTCTGTGTGACGGGAGTTCAGCCGACACATCTCCTCCCAGAGACGTCCCGGGGTTGAGTTCCCGAGGGAGGTAGAGGATAGATGTTGCAGGAGATTGGGGATGGTCTGTTGATAACACGTCTTCAAGGCAGCCCGCAGGGTAGCGAATTTGTTGTCATCTGGAGGGTTGGAAATGGTTTGTGAGACCCGCGTGGCCACTTCCGTGGGCAAGACACAGAGCAGGGCGCAATACTTTTGCTCGTCGGTCGCTCGTGAGCCGGCGAGGGCTGCTCCCACATGGTCTAGCCAGTCCTCGACGTTGTGGTTGAAACTCGGCAGAGAGATCCGTCCGTCCTCCATCCTGTGTGAGTGCTTATCTCCGGGAGTCACCATTGTAGGGGTATCGAGATATTAATGTTGTCTAGCACTCAGGATGGATGGAAACTCTAAGGTGGTTTTCTTGTATAATATAAGTTATATGATAGACAGTCTGGTGCTGGAGGTGCCGTGTGGTGAGGAGCTGCTCAGTAGAGACGTTCGGTGAGTAGCGTGTTGAAGGAGGTAGATGTGCAGGAGCTTCGTTAGAGAAGATGTTGCCTGTTGCTGGCCTCCTGGTTGAATGAATGCTGACAGCGTGGAGCTTGCTGGAGGAGGTGTTGCTTGTTCAGGAAGATGGGCAGAATGAATCTCAATGGAGAGACAGAGCTTATATACCCAGCAGCAGCCGCCAGTCCTCTATGAATCATGTTGGGAAAACCCAGAAAGTCGCCGGTGACTAGTTTCGTTGCTAGGTTACCGTACCATCTGACGTCAGCTCTCGCTTGGTTGCTAGGATACGGCGGCGCGTCGGAATGCGATACGTAGTTGTAGGGGAGACGTCCACTACAACTTCTTACATTCCCCATAGCTAACATTATTTATTATACGTCTGGCTGTCTTGTTTTATTTCTCCATCCTTGCCTTTAGCGTATAAACAAAAATCTTAATAACTTTTTTTTTTTATTTCTATCCACCTCCACATTACCTGATGGCCTCTTCCTTCTACTTCTGCATCTTTATGTTAAACATTAAACACTAATACATTAAACACTAAGACATTAAACTCTAAGAAACTAAACACATACACTAAGCAATAAACATTACTCTCTTTTCTTACTCCTGTACCTTGACGGTTCATATGAACCTTAGAACCCCAGTTTATATCACCTTATGATTAACTAACCAAATGCTGAAGTAATTTAACCCTCTTCCAGGTAATGTGAGGGTGTTCAATCATCAGGTGGAATAAGATAAATTTTCAGATCACATTTTAATTTTTCTCTCACTATTAAAACAGATAGATGGACTCAAGGTGTGTGCCAACAATGTACTACCTGAATGAGTTAACCAACAGTACTTGGACACCCACCTGAAGTACACCTGCAGTAGCGTTGTTTCCTTGTTGGGGAAAACCATCGCATAACAGTGAATGGCAAGGCTCCTAATTTTGAAGGTTAGAAAGCAGATATCACTTATACTTTTTATTTATCATCTCTACAATATGCAGTACATATGGATATGATATTCCTCATACTTATCATATCTTTAGAAGACTGTATACAGTACTCGTCTGTATACTTGCATTTTGGTGTTATAACATTGGGCATGATATAGAGTACAGAATAACTTATTATATAACAGCAAACTTAAGGATTAGATATTATAGACATAACAAATATAAAAATCACTAGAGTTATGGGATGTTCTCATTTTTACTTATTTACTTGGATAAACTTAGATTTAATTTATCATTCAAATTAAAAGTTACCAGAAATTGTTGACAGAATTAAGTCTTTACGATCCACCAAGCTCGTTAGTTGTGTTAATAATATTTTCTTTTGGTTCTGTTTATTACAAAGTGAAGAATATAAACTCAATTTACTCTAACAAAAATGCTTGATGATGTATTTGTTATTTTAAAGGAAATTATTAGTTAATACTGTTTTGAATATATTTGTGAACTCTTATATAAGTTGTCCCTTCTGTATCACACACTAGATGATATAAAACACTAACACTGATTATTATGTTAGTTGCTGTTAATGTATTATATATAATATTTTGTATATGTCGTTTATACTCGTATGGTCTGCTTTATGGTAGGGTTTGTTTATCAAGAAGTGACCAGCTTAAATGAATAGTTTTCTATAGTAAAAGTGAGGTTACCATTCCCAGCCATAGTTAATGTCTCTCTTTTGATAATTGTTTTTACTTATCTCTTTATTTGTCTTTTAGAATGTAATGTTAAAACTGTAATCAACCAATGAAGGTTTATTTATAGATGGTGTCCCTCATGACTCTTGTCTGGTGATGATGTCTCGGTGGTCAAGGATGTGTAATGTCACTGTGGTAGTAGTTGAAGAGCAAGAGTAATGGATAGCTGTTCTAAGAGGAGGCGAGTCATGTGTCACAAACAAGAGAATGGAGGAAAGGAGGAGGTGTTTGAAATACTACGCTGTGTGTATCTGAGAAGCAAGTAAGGTTGGTCCATTGCTCTACATCTATTATGTAATGGGTGTGTTCCTAGTGTGTGTTGTGAAACGGTTGGTTAATTCCAATTAACCAGGTTGGTTCACATATATTATATTGGGCTTTAGTAACGAAACCCAATTGAAGTTTCTTGTTTTATTAGAAAAGTATTGCTTATATAATTCCTGAGTGTAGGTCAACCGTAAGTTCCACTATTTATGAATGTGATGAGAAAGGACGGCGTTTATGTAATATAAACGTGGATCAACATATGTTCGATATTAGTTGGTGTGAGTGACTCTGAGTAGTGACCCATTGAGGGAGAACGGAATTGGGACTTCGTCCCCCCTCGAGGGAAGATGGAGCCATCCACTGCAGCTCTCAAATAACGTCTTCCTCTAGTCAAGGATATCAAACTACTGTCCGCTTTAGATGGCCAGGAGCCGGCTACTTTATGCCTTTACTCAGCATAGTATGACGCAGCTTCCTGTGGGCACACCTTATCACGTACATTGAACATGTCACGTCATAACCAGTGGAAAGTTACAGGGGAAGAATCTGAATATAAATCAGATGTAAATAACCCATTTATATAATACTTCTGTTGATGAGACAGGGGCCATTACAGTTGTTGTATTACAGACATATTATGACCTCCTCCTTCCCCCCCCCTCCTCTCCCTTCCTCCTTCCCTCCTTTTCCCCCCTTCTCTAGCCCCTCCTCCTCCCTTGTCTCCTGAGCTGTTACAGTCGTTGTTTCTTATAAGGCTAAATAGGTCATAACTGGAGAATTGAGGAACAACATTCAGTTTATTTTATATAAGAGTCATGGTTGCACACAATAATCCAGACTGGTATGTTTGTGAGAATTATAAGGTTAAAGGAACATGTTCCCATCTTTGTATTCTAAGGTACAGTACACTTTATAATTCCTAAATCTTGGTGTGCCATTTTCACTGTTGCTCCCACTTGTTGCGCTACCTTTAGTGACTCATCTGTTACAGTGCCTTGATTGTTTTCTTTATTTGCATTTCAATAGAGGAGTTTTATCCTGTTTGTAATTTCTATGTTATGTACAACTAGCAGAAACGCCGCCCTCCGGGTGGCTCATTCCCTAGGCCACGGTAAAACGCCACCCTCCGGGAGGCTCCACATTATCTCACTGTTCAGTCCCCAAAACTTCTTCTTCCATCAATAGTTCATTAACGGTGTATGTAAGTTCCACCATGTTTTTCACTACAACGGTACAGCAAAGTATATTTTTTTTAGCATTAAACTGTTATTATTTTATTGTCTAATCATCACTACATATAACACCACCCATCATCACTACATATAACATCATCCATCATCACTACATATAACATCATCCATCATCACTACATATAATACCATCCATCATCACTACAGATCGGTAAAGTAGTTTCCGAGATTCTCGTGCGGACACACAAACAAACTAACAAACAAACAGACAGACTTCTTTGTTTTATATATATAATATATAGATTAATTCTGCAGATAAACAAGGGTCAAGAGTTAGCCCAAGGTACAGTGTCACTGAATTTACAATGAGATGGTTCATTCCCACATGACTTTGACTTTGTTTACTCTTTTGAGTATTGTTTTTTATCCAAATAATATTGCTTCAGTCTTTCCAAGATGTAGGGATAATTTTTTGTTTATGAACCACTGTTTGCATGACTCCAGTTCAGATGATAACCTGTTAGCTACATCATTTGGATGTTTACTTAACACTAAAAGGTAATTGTCATCAGCATACAACAAATGTTTTCAATTAACATTTATGGTCATGTCACTTACATAACAAAGGAAGAGCAATGGTCCTTGGACATTCCCTTGTGGAACTCTACATGCCATCAACATGGATGGCAACTCAGTATTATTTGGAACTACTACAGAGTTTGTTTCCTGTTGTTAAAATTAGATTTAAACCAGTCAACAGATCCAACGGCAAGAGCCTGCAGTTTTTTTACATAGTTTATCATGATTCACCGTGTTGAAGGTTTTTCGTAAGTCTAGCATTACTATTCATGAATAATTTTGATGTGGTGTTTAGGACCTGATATGGTCAGTGAGATGGATCAGACTGGTGTCAGTTGAGTGAGACTAAAGCCTGATTGGCAGTTGTAAAAAAAATATAATCATGGAGATGTCTTTCCACCTGAACATACAGTACACCGCTCTCTCAAAATTTTTAGATATGCGACACATGATCCGAATATGCCATACAGTTTCTGTTGAAAGAGGCAATGTTTGTCCCCATACAAAGCCTTAAGGCGCCTTACATGGTCAATATTTATTAACAATATTTTATTGTCAACATTTCTATTGTTAACAATAGTCACCACACACGTTCAATATTTCGGGCAATCTTGTCAGCCAGTCACCACGCGAGTGCAGACAAAAATGTCGGCCCATGAAGCTTGTGTAGCTTTAATCTTGGCTTTGCATTAGAAATAAAAAAAAACTTAATTAACGGAAAGCGATGGATGAAGGAGTGGCTTACTAAGCGACATAAATACACTCAAACAAATCTGCTTAGTTGATCTTCTTTTTGACATCTTCGCAAACAGCATCTTTCTTACGTTCTTTGAGAATACCTAACATCTTGTCATAAACTGTATTTGTCTTTACTTTGTCCATATAATCCTTTGGTGTGACATCCTATAATATTGGTAATTCTTTATATGTACGAATAAATCTTAGCAACACATCCCGGGAATCACGTTTTGTTTCGGTAGGTGACACACTGTCGCTTTCAGCAAGGCCCTCAGTAGGCCTGCTTGTGCACTCCATGATGCCCGTTGCTATACTGTACCAATATTGACAATATTAGCCTCAAGCGGTCAATACTTACTGACAATATTAGAAATATTTTGAAACTCGTCAATGTAGATTCCATCAATATTTTGCACTTTCAATACCATCAAAATTAACGTCACACAGTCAATTATATTGTCAATATTTAAATTTTACCAATGCATACTAACCGTGTCTGGCGCCCTTTAGGGTAACTTTGAAGTTTGGCTCAGTGATGGAGTCTCTGATGTATCCTTTGGTCCTGGTGGTCGTCTCTGTCTCTGTCACTTCAGCAGACCTATGAGGAGTGTCACTGTTTATGTCACTTTGCTCATAATCAGTTAGTTGTTTGGGATTAGAGTCACTCAGGAATTCTTTTGGGAGTCATCTCCAACTTCACCCTCAAAAGCAGCTTCTGCCTCTTCAATGTCATCTTCTGTGCACACACACACACACACACACACACACACACACACACTCTCTCTCTCTCTCTCTCTCTGACACTGTAAAAGTCATATCCTTAACCTGAGTACAGTAATGCTTCATCATACAAAGAAGTAGGTATTGGGTTTTATCAGAAATATGATTGATCCCTTAAATGAGGTGTTTTGGTTCCTCATCAACTCTCCAAAGCATCAGGCACTGTTTGAATAGGTCTTGGCTAGTCCATAATATTATAGCCCCCAAAATCTGGAACCAGTCACTGCCAAACTTCAGCCTATTAAGTTAGATTAATTTGAAACATACAAAGTGATAGACTCGACGATTAAACAAATCAAGGAAATTCAAAGTTATATGAAAGATTACTTTAGTAAGTGGTTGATTGAAGCCTCCTGGCTTGTTGAAAGTGTTGGTGAATTGTATAAAAATCATGCATAAGTACAGTAGGCATCAAATATATCACAATAATGAGCCTTCTGAAAAACAGTACCAGAGGATCACTATTGTAAAAATCTAGAGCCATTCCATTCCTTGGTAACCTTTTAAATGAGATAAAACCCCACTTTAATACAGAGACAAGGGCATGTGCTGCCCTGCTCCCAATTAATCTAAAGTTAATTAAAACAAATGATAACCTAGGCACTGATTGTGAAAAGTTGCTGACTTGCCTTCATCTCTCTCCCTTATTAGTTAATGTGCTGGAAATATGAGTCCCAAGAAAGTAATGACAGTGACTGTGTCAGACATTGTGATAGAGATGTATTTTATGAGCTGTTGTGTCTCTTGTACGTTGCTCTGAGGGTCAACACTGTTAAGGTGCATTGAAAGCCGCCTGAGACTCCCGGCTCTGTTACATCATGACAATTACTTTTACCTTTATCCTCTTCGCCACTGATCGGCTTGTTAGCCGCTTGGGCGGTCGTTCACGTCTCTGTTACGCACTGTTGGCAAGTACCGGGCATGCACAGGCTCCTGAATGTATCAAACCTGCTCCAGTATTGGTCAAGTCTCGTCTTGAAAGAGCACACACTCGTTGCCATCACACTATTCTGGCTGTTTACTTTTTTTTCAAGAGTTCACAATTCTCACTCTGAAAAAGTTTGATCTCACAGTTTTCTGGCTTGTGGCTTCTTCAGCCTTGAGCTGTGACCCCTTGTGAGCGGGTATCCGTCAGCTCCAGGTATGGACAGTCGATTGAGTAGTGCCATCTGAGATGTTTATACACCTCAATTAGGTCTTCCCTTGCTTGTCTGTAGTATAAACTATGCAGTTGCAGGCGCTCTAATCTCTCTGAATAACTGAGGTGACAGTCTCTTGCATATCTCTGGGATCAGATGGGGTGACAGTACTTCAGGCGGGGAAGCACCTCATTCTTGAAGCTCGTTACGAGGGACGCTAGATATCTAAACGACCTCGCTAGAGCAAAGGTTAGAGTTGTGTTCTGACCTGCTAGAGGAAAGGTCACGGTAGACTTAGCTCCCGGGGATTAATTGTCAGTAATAGCTATTGCTACTTGTGAGCAGGGCTGTGTCCTTCTGAGGGCCGAACTACTGGCCGAGTTAGTGAAGGTAAAAGAAGAAAACTTTAAATTAAAGGAAGTGACAGCGAGGGTGAAGGAAGAAGACACGAGACAATGAATGCCCGTGTCTGACGAAAACTCAGGCGAATCAAAGGTTGTGAGGAGAAGAACGACCAAAATGTGAGTGAAAAGACACCAAGGAAACGACAACAGCTAAGTGTAAAAACGCTTTCAGTCCTTTGATAGACAAGGAAAGTACGAAAACCTTAATTGCTGGCGATTCCAAGGTACGGTACCTGCATAGAGCTTTTTATGGTAAAAATTAAAATAGGATGAGGGTTTGTTTGCCAGGAGCTGGGGGGGGGGGGTTATAGTTGACAGGATGGACAATATCTTGTCTGGTAATGGGGATAAACCCCTTATCTGCCTCGGTGCAGGAGGCAATGATATTGGCCGGCGTAGGAGTGAAGAGCATAAGGTTGAAGGGAGGGATCCCTCTCATATGTGGTGTCTTGCCTAGAAGGAGAGTTGGCAATGAATGGTTGTCAAGGGCAGTTAGTGTTAACGGCCATCTTGACAGATATTACAAGTCGATATCAGCCGCATTCGTTGACAACTGGGACAGCTCTTACGGCAGAAGGGACCTTTATGATAGGGATGGCTGGCTGTCTCGAGAGGGCAGTTCAAAAGATGTCGAAGTCTTTAAACTGCTAGGAGAACATGTGAGCATGGAGTTGGAGGAGATTGCAGTGGGAGCCGGTAAACAACGTGAAAGGTTAGAGAGAAATAGCACTAGGAATGATGACAAAACGGAGTTATAACCTAAACGGGACAAAGAGAGGACTCAGATCACGACTAACTTAAATGTCTGCTACGCAAACAGTAGAAGTATGAGAAACAAAATGGGTGAAATCAGGACGTTGGTATGAACCGAAAAAATCGATATTATAGCATTCACCGAAACATGGATAAACTTAAACTCACGTGAGTTACCTGTAGAATACCAAATTGCAGTTTATAAATTATGCCATACTGTTAGGAGTTGGGGATTTAGAATATAGTTAAAAGTCTACCCAGATCCCAACAGGCAACAACAATAAAAAAACAAAGACAATCGGACTATAAAAGGGTAGACAAAGGATGCGAGTTTTTGTTGTGTATAATAAAGTACCATAAATTCCTTAACAAAATATTCAGCTTTCTATAATTTACCCTTAACCATACTTAACCTAAACATTAACAGTATATACATATTTATACAACATACAATAATTTGAAGCAAGGTGGAGGTGGGGAGGCAATATAAGATTACAAATACTTAAGTGCGGAGCTGAGATGGCTAACGAGTAAGGCTGAGTATTGTAGAAGGCGGTAGGTAGTCACTGTGCCGTAGGTTTCCAGGATAGGTGATCCTGTGGTCACTTCCCAGAGTGAACTGAACTTTCCTCGATCTGGATCTGATGAGGAAGACTTGGAGTAGGTGACGCAACAACCAGGATATGGAGAAGGGAAACCCCGGAGTGGTAACTAAGACTAGTCATACTCGGGTTTCGTCCCTAGATGGCGTTGCTCGTGGTGCTGGGTAGGTAGATCAGGACAATAGATGGCGTGGTTCGTAGTGCTGGGTAGGTAGATCATGACTAGGGCCCGGATAGTTATGCATTTGCATATTTCATATGCAAATGCATATTTTGCGTGATTTCTATGATAAGTGCATATTACCTAGATAACTGCATATAAATGCATATTTTGGTAAAATATTCATCTGGCAGTATCTCTTTGTTGCCACTGAATGAGCACACGTGGTACTGGGAGGTGAGGTGAGGTGTGGTTAGGTGAAGTGAGGTGAGGTCACGTCGCTTTAATCTGTCGTTTCCACACCTGGTCATGACTCATTGGACTAGTGAGTTAGTCAGTCAGGAGCAGTGCTGCTGTGTGGAGCTACTCTCTTCTGTTGCTCGTGAAAATGCCGAAAGTACAAAGAAACCAAAATGAAGTGCTGAGATCATATGTAAAGGAATTTGATGCATTTACTACTGATGGAAGTGTACTGTTTTGTAAATATTGTGAAGCACCAGTGACAGCGAGCAAGAAATTTCAAGTCCAACAACACCTTAAAACAAGCAAGCACATCCGACTCGAAGCTGTTAAGTCCAATAGTGCACAAAAGGAGCAACAACTACTTCTTGCATGTTCCAGTAAGTCAGTCTATAATGTAAATACATGTTCATATATATTTTTTGAAGCAATTTCACATATATATGTTAAATACATTACGTATATTGCTTAATAAACATTAACATTAGTTTATATTAACTATTTTGTTTCCGTATAACCTGCATTCTTATAAGTGACATTTTTAGTGCATATAAATGCATATTTCCCCTGGTTTTTAGCGCATATTTGCATGCATATTTCATGGTTTTTTAGTGCATAACTATCCGGGCCCTAATCATGACAATTGATGGCGTGGTTCGTAACAATACCGATAGGCAGATTAGAAAAGGAGGCGGAGTAGCAATCTATGTCAGGGATAATCTGAAGTGTGAAATAAATAAGGAAATAAATCTTAACTAAATACAGAAACAATGTGGATAGAATTAACCGATGGTAGGGAAAATTTATTGCAGGAGTAATATATTGACCTACTAATCTTGATAGAGTTAATGAGTGACTTATTTGGATGAAATGCACAGGGCATCGAGACATAGCAAAGTCTGTATAGTAATCGACTTTAACTTTAGCCAAATAGATTGGATCGACCTTTCGGGTAACTCAGAATCAGAAGATTTTCTTGAAACAGTTCAGGACTGTTTCCTTGGTCAACATATGACCGAACCCACCCGGGGTAATAATATACTCGATTTAGTTCTGTCAAACAGAGAAAACCTCATTTGTAATGTCGAGGTAGAGAACGAACTTGCAAACAGCGATCACAAAGAAGTACGTTTCAAATTAGTCGCAAGGAAAATTCCATTAAAGTCCCAGATTTCAGAAGGGCAAACTTTGATAGGTCGAAAAGGCAGCTGAGAGAAGGGTATCACGTTTGGGGGTGAATTACATGACCTCACGTGAGGTGACCCCACGCATGTACCCACAGAGGGCGACCTCACTTTACCTGGAGACCTGAAAATGATAACCTCATAAAATGTGACGGTTGTGAATAACCTGATCACGAGATCTGAGGTTGACGAGTTCCACAACAATTTAAATAATGAGTTACTTAATACACGAAGGCAGAACATAACAGACAGAAAACTCAGATCAAACATCAATGACCCCAAGCGCCTACAGTATTTATATTGACCTCGAAAGAGTGTAGGGAACAGATTAGCGGACCCCTCGTAAACTTATTTACAAAATCATAAGACACTGGAGTTGTGCCAGACTTGTGGAAACAGGCAAATGTAGTACCCATATTCAAAAAGGGAGACAGAGCATCAGCGTCAAATTACCGGCCGATCAGTTTGACGTCAGTAGTGGGGAAATTTCTTGAATCAATTATAGCAGATAGCATCCGATCGCATCTAGAGAAAAGCAAATTAATCTACGACTCTCAACATGGGTTTACAAAGGGAAAATCTTGTCTAACAAATCTGCTAACGTTTTTTAGGAAAGTCTTCGAGGTAGTAGATAATGACGAAAATTACGATGTTATTTACTTAGACTTTAGCAAAGCATTTGACAGAGTACCGCATCAGAGGCTTCTGAGAAAAATTAAGGCTCATGGTATCGAGGGGAAAGTTTTAAATTGGATAAAATCATGGCTCACCGATAGAACGCAGAGGGTCAGAGTAGATGGTGTTAAATCTGAGTGGGGCCGTGTAACCAGTGGGGTTCCCCAGGGTCAGTACTAGGCCCACTCTTGTTCATAATCTACATAAACGATTTAGATACTGGGATCAGCAGTGACATAAGCAAGTTTGCGGATGACACCAAAATAGGGCGGCAAATTAATTCAGGGCAGGATGCAAATGCATTACAGGAGGATCTAAATAAACTGCAGGGGTGGTCTGAAAAATGGCAAATGAAATTCAACACCAGCAAGTGCAGCGTACTTAATATTGGAAGAACAAATACTTATAATGTATACAGCCTTAACAACATCAACCTAGAGAAGTCGACTTGTGAAAGAGACCTAGGGGTACTTGTAAGCCCGGACCTACGGCCTAGAAAACAGTGCGTTAATGTTCGAAATAAGGCAAACAGAGTATTGGGTTTTATATCTAGAAGTGTAAGTAACAAGAGTGCAGAGGTCTTATTGCAACTATATCTTGCGCTAGTCAGGCCGCACCTCGATTATGCGGTTCAGTTCTGGTGCCCCTATTATAGAATGGATATAAATTCACTAGAGTCGGTGCAGCGAAGAATGACAAAAATGATTCCGGGACTTAGAAACCTTCCATATCAGGATAGGTTAAAGAAACTTAACTTGCATTCCCTAGAAAGACGAAGAGTGCGGGGAGATATGATAGAAGTATTTAAGTGGGTGAAAGGAATCAATAAAGGGGATATAGATAAAGTTCTTATAATATCCGAGCAGGATAGGACTCGGAGCAACGGATTCAAGTTGGATAAGTTTAGGTTTAGGAGGGAGATAGGAAGAAACTGGTTCACAAATAGGGTGGTGGACGAGTGGAACAAGCTTAGCAACTTTGTAGTAAGTGCGGGAACTCTGGAAAGTTTCAAAAGGAGGCTAGATAGATTCATGGATGATAGAGAGTGGTAGTAACTCTCGACAGGAGCTGCCATGCACAGGCCAACCGGCCTATTGCAGACTCCTTATTTTCTTATGTTGTATGATAAATATTTAAAACTTTCAAACACCCTCTCTGAAGTGCCAATGCCTTGAAATCATCTGCATTTTGATTATCCATATATTTAACATTATTTTAGATAATAACAGGTCCAGTTACCAATTGTGAATACATTTAGTTTGAATTTTCTATGAACCAATCAGCTATTAGTGTAAAAGCGGGTCCTGGCTTAGGGGCCAGGCTAGCGTGGAAATACTATAGTTTAGTTGCTTGATGCAGCTTCTGACAATGGCCCCAGAACTTCAGTTAATTGTCAATATACACACCCAGGTTCTTTTCGCATACGGTCTCTATTAATGCATTTTTTTCGTCCTGTTGGGACATGTGATACGCCTCCTTATCGTTGGTACGACCTAGGTGAATCCTCTTAAACTTCGTGACATTGAATCATAGCAGCCATTTCTTCGACCGCTCTTGAAGCTTATAGATTTTTCTGAGGCTCTTCACATATCATTCTTGACATGTTTGTTCAGAAAAACAACAGAAGGCTCTTCAGATAACAATGTTGTATAATCCTCTGAAAACAATTGAATTGGTTTTCAAAGTTACCCTTTCAGTTTTACTGCGGTTAATACCACATTCTTAACATATTATTACCTTATATTTACATTATTTACCTAATGGTCACCCACTAGAGGCGGCCATGCAGAAGGAAGAACACCAATAGCCTGTGTAGGATCCCTCCATTGTTGTTCATAGGCAAGTATAGAGCTACTGTACAGTATTTTGAACCCCAGTACAGTCCTGCTCTCCCCAAAACACAGCTTAGGCTGGTAGACTGATCTACCAGCCTCTGTGTGAAAAAGTGTTTTCTTATTTTCGTCCTGTACTACTTAGCGAACTTGTCCCTTTGTGTTGGTGGTGCATGGCATCACAAAATGATGGCCCGGGTTCACATTTCCACCCCCTTCAAGGTTTTGAATGTTTCTTTGTGATCCACCATATTGCATTTTCTCCGAGGGGTTGTAGTCCTAAGGCCTTCAGTCTGCTTGGATAATCGAGATGATGTGAAAGTTCAGGAATCGTCTTAGTCACTCTGTGTTGCACCTGTTCGATGTATGTTAAGTGTTTCTGGAGTTAGTGTTTCGATGTCTGTATACTGTACAGTAATCCAGGCTGGGATGTACAAGAGACTTACTGTACTGTATAAGGTTAAAGGAGCTTATAATTCTTAAATCTTGGTTGGCTCTTTTCACTTGCTGTGCCGCCTTCTGTGATTGGTTTATCACAACGCCTAGATCACTTTCTTTATTGTATCGCCTTCTATGATTGGTTTATCACAACGCCTAGATCACTTTCTTTATTGTATCGCCTTCTATGATTGGTTTATCACAACGCCTAGATCACTTTCTTTGTTGTATCGCCTTCTATGATTGGTTTATCACAACGCCTAGATCACTTTCCTTATTGTGTCGCCTTCTGTGATTGGTTTATCACAACGCCTAGATCACTTTCCTTATTGTGTCGCCTTCTGTGATTGGTTTATCACAACACCGAGATCACTTTCCTCATCAACAGTGTCCAGCATGGCCCAACACCTCACCGCCCATCACCCGTTCTTGGTACCTCTCCCACAAACAGCCTCCACATTCATCTCCTCGCACATGTCCTTAGCCGATGCTTGTGCTGAGACAAATCCACTCTCACAGTAGCTCACCTAAAAGTCTTTAGTGTTCTTCAGTAAGCTCAGAGCCACATCAAGGTGCATTTTTTTTATGGGATTAGCCCACCAGGGCACAGGTCAATGACCTACATCAGGCCTGGGGCGAAACAACAACTACAACAACAACAACAACAACAACAACAACAACAACAACAACAACAGCAGCAGCAGCAGCAATAATAACAATAATAACAATAATAACAATAATAATAATAATAATAATAATAATTCAGATACGAAAAAAAAAATAATGATAAAAATAATACTGAAAACACTGCAATAGTAAAAATAATAATAATAATAATAATTCAGATACGAAAAAAAAATTATAAAAATAATACTGAAAACACTACAATAATAATAATAATAATAATAATAATAGTAATAATAATAATAATAATAATAATAATGATAATAATAATAATAATATGGAACGATATATGTATGGTGTGTTGTCAATAGTAAGAGAAACAATTGAGACTCTGCAATTGTGTGTAAATGAGGCAGGAAGTCAGATCAGCAACTTGGAAGGTGGTCACAATTTTTGTGATACCATATGGCAGCAGGGTCTACCATTAGACAACACATTATGCTTCCAATAACTTCCCAGGCGGTAATACCTTCCTGTTTGATAGCTGCCTACTACCTACTACCTACATAAATGCAGATACACGTCATCTATATAAATGCAGATACTCCTACTCTATATAAAAGCAGATACACCAAATCTATATAAATACAGCTATATCTAATCTATATAAATGCAGATACACCTAATCTATATAAATGCAGATACACGTAATCTATATAAATGCAAATACACCTAATCTATATAAATGCAGATAGACCTAATCTATTTAAATGCATATACACCTAATCTATATAAATAAAGATACACCTAATCTATATAAATGTAAATACACCTAATCTACAAAAATGCAGATACATCTAATCTATATAAATGCAGATACACCTAATCTATATAATTGCTGATACACCTAATATATATATATATGCAGATACACCTAATCTATATAAATGTAGATAGAGCTAATCTATATAAATTCAGATACACCTAATCTACAAAAATGCAGATACATCTAATCTATATAAATGCAGATTAGGTGTATCTGCATAATAGAGATTAGGTGTATCTGCTTTTATATAGATTAGGTGTATCTGCTTTTATATAGATTAGGTGTATCTGAATTTATATAGATTAAGTGTTTCTGAATACCTGTATGTAAAACATACATTCGCAAGAATTTATTTGCAATAATTTATTTTCCATTTTCATGGCCACGCCCATTCACCACACTCTCAATACATCTGCATTTATATAGATTAGGTGTATATGCATTTATATAGATTAGGTGAATATACATTTATATAGATTAGGTGTATCTGCATTCATATAGATTACGGGTATCTGCATTTATATAGATTAGGTGTATCTGCATTTATATAGATTAGGTGTATCTGCATTTATATAGATTAGGCATATCTGCATTTATATCGATTAGGTGTACCTGCATTCATATAGATTAGGTGTATCTGCATTTATATAGATTAGGTGTATCTGCATTTATATAGATTAGGTGTACCTGCATTTATATAGATTAAGTGTTTCTGAATACCTGTATGTAAAACATACATTCGTAAGAATTTATTTGCAATAATTTATTTTCCATTTTCATGGCCACGCCCATTCACCACACTCGCAATACACAACTAACAATATGAAGATTTTACATAGCTTTTTTCTGATTCATTCTTAATAAAATCACTTGTTTCAATCTTTTTATTACTAATTAAAAACTACAAAATTATTATTAAGTGATTCCATTTTTTGTAGGTGATATGTTTGTGTTTTTGCGCATAGGAAGTGAACCTTAATTTAATTGCACATGAAAATGAAACCTATTGGATTCTCTGTGTATTTTCTTACTTCTATTTAAAAAAATAAAGAAAATTTGATGTGAAAAAACCGGCAGGTATTGCTTTGAGAAAATTTGCATAATACTGTCCAAGAATCGCATTTTTGAGCTGACAATTGCTTACAGCTGTGTTGAGCAGACATAAAAGAATACTGTTCTATATTTGTTTTTGTAATGAACTGGAAAAAACCTTGACATTTGTATGTAAAAAAAATAAGTGGATTCAAAATGATGGGAGAAAAATGCAATGAGGCGAAAAGATAGAAATGCTTCGAACTTCATAGACAAAAGAGAAATTAACGAAAAAAAATTGGGAGATCTAAATCTGAAATTAAATGTACAGGGCTAAACCGTAATGAAAACGCCTTTTTTTTTCAAGACACTTAAACTTAAGGGTAGCATTACTCGGAGTGAATCGAGCCACCTGAGGTACAGGAGCTATTGGAACCACTACTAATAAAATAAAGCGTGAAAAAGGCATCTTAAAATCCACCTCTTAATTACGTTATATGTGAATATGAAAAACATATATAAAAGAAATATTGCATGTGAGCTGTTAAAAAAGAAAAAGTCGAAAAGTTTATGTGTAAAAAATACTACTTTTTTCTGAAAATTTGTCCAGCGATCAAATTAATTAAAATTCTTTGTAGAAACTTGCTGCACACACTGAAAATGCTGCATTTTTCAATTGTTTCACTTTTTTATTTTATTGGCAGTGATTCTAATAGACTCAGTGGCTCAGGTGGCTAGATTCACCCAGAGTGCCCCACTTACAGTATGGTACATCTGAAAACAAAGTTGGCATGTGTTGATTGTGTTGCATTAAAATTAATACTGTGTATTACCTTTACTTTCATTCAAAATAAATTTTACATCAATTTGAATAAAAAAAAACTTGTGTGCAATATTTTCCACCTGACAAAATCCATGTCTTGCAATGAAATACATATGCAATAGAAGAGTGAAAGTGCCACTGCAGGTTAAAATATATTGTGACCATTACTGCCTTGTCCCAGCCTAGTTCTAGGTAACCCAAGTAGAGATAACTTATTATGCAGCTGGCAAAAGCATCTAAAGTCCTTAGAATTAACAAGGGCAACCTTCCAAAAATTTCCACGATACATGCTAGGCTGAAGGTATCCGTTCAGAAAGAGGTGTGTCCACACTCACTGGCACCATGGCCAATCAGTGTGGCACAATAGTAAAACTGCTGCTACTCACCAAACCATGATTCCTGACAGAAGTACTGTGGTTTAATCAACCCCCAAGCATTTCCATCCACCTCAGTTCTACAATTTTACTATTACAATGAGTAATAATAGTGACACCATGTTACTGTTTTATCAATATAAAATATTAATGATAAACATTATTGATAAACATTACAATATAATCCCATTTGCAACTTTTCTTCTTGCCTCTTCCTAGCTTATACATATACAGTATTCACAAGGTTTTACAATAAAAAGCTTAATTTCCACTATAACAATGTATTTGTGAGTTTAAAGGCTATGTCAGAAAAATGGCATTTTCCTCATTAGTTCAAGAATTGTAGTAATTTCAATTTCAACTTTAATTGCATTTTCAGGAAAAAATTGGTTTGGGTGTTTAGACACTTCTGCTATGCACAGCCTCATACAAGTGTGGTAAACAGAAAGAAATACATACAGTATGTACTTCATCTGCACCTGTAAAAGGGACATTTGTGTATACAGTCTAAGAAACAAGTATCTTCCCAGCTTTGGCCGATGACTATTAAAGCTTAGCTTATTAAACTGAAAGCATAACCATGACTACATCTTATGAATTGGTACGTCGTCCTCCCTCGAGGGAAGACGGAACCATCCACGATGGCTCTCAAATAACGTCTTCCTCTAGTCAAGGATATCAAATTACTGCCCGCTATAGGTGGCCAAGGAGCCGGCTACTTAATGCCTTAACTCAGCATAATATGACGCAGCTTCCCATGGACACACCTTATCACGTGCACTGAACATGTCACCTCATAGCTAGTGGAAAGTTACAGGGGATGAATCAGTATATAAAGCAAATGTAATTAACCCATTTATATAATTCTTCTGTTTGTGAAACAGGGGCTATTACAAAACTATTTGAGGTACACAGATGCATGCACTGGATGACTTAACTTTTCTGCTGCAAAGATAATTGTTACTTAGACTGTACCTGAACTCAAATATTGTACCTTACCTCCATCTGAAAATGAACACTACAATACCGCCATAAACATTTTAATTTTTAGTTATACTTTTAATTAAACAAACAATGTAACCTGACCTAACATAATCTAGGTAACTTAAACAACAAAGTAAACTTTGCAAGTAGCCTTAATTTACCTCAGTATCTGATGTTATCACCATTAGGTTTCCTATACTGAAAGGTCAGCACTGTTAGTAAAATACATGCAATAAAAATAATAAAAAATATATAAAATATGCTCACAGGCAAAGCAAGGCTCATTATACAAAGTTTATCCACATTTTATGAAATAATACAGGTTATATTTTACTGCCATCTCAGATATTATTCCTCCAGATTTATTTAAAAGCAATTTAAATGTGTGTCAGTGATTTTTTAGTAAATTTTGAACCCCCTGAAACAAACAACAAATTTGGATCTGTTTACAGGGTATTTAAAAGTGCACCATAGTATAACTTAGTGTATACAAGTGCAAACTGTTACAAAATATGATAAAGATTCAAACACTAGAGGCTATGTACTTACCACAGGTGCTTTTGTCTTTGAATACTGTATCTTCATCATTTTGACTTCCAATGAGGTTTTAACCTGTAAAACCATAAACTAGTGTTAGAAACAAGTATTTACTACAGTATGGTCGTTAAATGAATATATAATATATATATATATATATATATGTATATATATATATATATATATATATATATATATATATATATATATATATATATATATATATATATATATATATATATATATATATATATATATATATATATATATATATATACGTTAACACTTTACGTGGTCCCGCATACGCTTTCCTTTCCACGTTTACGTGGTGCCCTGCCGGAACAGGATGCTCACATTCATGCTTGTGTGCTTTGAGGAGAGGCTGGTGAGCGCGCCATGCTGGATCCAAACCTCCCGCCATCCTGCCTATTTGTGTAGCTGCTTTGAACATGGTGCGCATAAGATCGCCCAGTCATCAAAACATTACCAGTTCTTCACCGCCACCCAACAGCCGGCCCAAGTCAGTGATAGTGATAATTATGGTGAGGATATGGACTTATATGGACTTGGGAGTTTGACAAAGAGTGAAGCCTCTGTGTTGGATAGTATTCTAATTGATACAGAAGCTAGGTGAGGGCCAATAATCTGCCCTCTGCCTGGAACCAACCGCCCATCCCGTGTGCCCAGCCATTTTTTCTACTAATGTAAGTGTTAAAAACCTAATATTATTGATATTTCTCTTAATTATTAATTGTGTGTGCATACCATCATAAAGTTAAGATAATATTTTTACTACAATATAGTTGTGTGTGTCGTCAAAAATTGGGTTTGGGGATCGGACCATTTCCAATTATCCTATGTTGTTTATTCACGCGTTTCTCACTTTCCTGGTACCCTCAGGTTACATTAACCGCTAAAGTGAGGGTTAATGTGTGTGTGTGTGTATATATATATATATATATATATATATATATATATATATATATATATATATACAAGTAAATCTGGGTCGTAGTCAGGTATATTGCTGATAACCACAAGGAAGAAGAAAACCACAGGTTTCTAAGCCTTTAATTATTTACATATTCAGGGGTAGTACAGACTAAGGAGAAGGACAAAACAAGTTATATACAGGTATATATACAGAGAAGGTGAGATCAAGTCCAACTTGTTTTGTACTTCTCCTTAGTCTGTACTCACCCTAAGAAAAAAAAAAAAAAAAAAAAATTATATATATATATATATATATATATATATATATATATATATATATATATATATATATATATATATATATATATATATATATATATATATATATATATATATATATATATATATATATATATATATATATATATACTATAAGATTAAGGTCAATAATCCCTTTTGAGCAATTTCATCCCTTCAAACTTTAGGTAGCAATGGCCTTCATACACTAGTTACCAGAGCAGCTCTCCTGGTTAGTATTGTAATTATACAGTTCAAATGCAACACATAAAGTCGTAAAAATTGTGCTGTTGAGACCAATTTAATGAAGACTAAAGTCTCGTTGTCATCAGAAATGAACACTTATTCAACCTAACCAAATGGATAGAGGTAAATGACTGTGTTCAATAAATACCATATACTGTATATGCAATATGCATGCTATTAGACATGAATAAAAAGAAACATCTGTTCGGTTCTAAACGTATTACTATGGCAGATGTGGGTACCTAGCTGAGCACAACTCTGCTTTGATACCTATTACAGTACCGTGTCCTACCAATGAAAGGAGCCTGTAAAGTAAGACTATCAAGTTAGATAATGATTCACAGAGCACTTTGCAGAACTCATGCAAAGATAATGATATAGGAAATATTGTGGCTGGTAAGTCAATTTATCTCTCTGATTCTAGTGATGACAAATTACCTGAAGAATCGTTTTAGGCCATATGCTAGCTATAAGTGCTTGGTGAAACTGTGGTAAAAGGAAAAAATGCTTCCGTGAAGACACTGACATTTCAATCATCTAGGCTTGATAAAAATACAAATTCGCTTTAACGTGCATTGATGCTATACCGAGTTGAATTCTGCAAGTATGTGTTTTCACTCCTTAAGATTCCGCATAATTAAACGGGAGCTTTGTTAACCGTGCCATTCACCAACCTAAGTAGGGCCACTGGGAGAGATAGCTACTAGGGCAATAACAGTTGCATTAAAGATGTTGTTGAAGCTGGAGATACTCTATGTCTCAGTTTCATGGGACCTTTAAAACAGTGACATACGGTGGGGTATGCTGTGAGCGGATCACCTGCTCCTAAATATTCCTGTAAAGCGGTATTACCTATAAAATTGAGAATGCTATAACAGACGAAACTCCTACAAAGAACATTACTGTATTTAAAAAAATTTTTTTTTTTTTAATTTGTTGTTTCCTTTTGTACAAGTATTTGTATTCATTTCAGGGGTTTAGATGCATATGTATGCACTGTTTTTGATTACACAATTTTATATTATATTTTTCAGTGTTAGAGTGGTTGTATTTGGGTGGATTCTTTGAACAACCCACCGACTGCTTGAGCCGGTGGCTACCGAGCAGTGGCTGATATATGGACGATATCGTTGATTCGACTGATTAACTTGCTCCAGAGTCAAGCCTGGTGGGATAGCCAGACTAGCCATGTGTGGTTTCACGATCTGTAGCGTTGAGTCGGTTGCTGGGGAGCGGTGTTATAGCCTGGGACATGTTGAGTTTATGGCTATCAGTGGTTTTGTTGTATATGTTTGGGGATAATTCTGGAAATAGTTTCCCATTTTTGGTAGTGGACCCATGTGTAGGTTGTTGGTTCGAGTAATGGCATGTTGTGTGTTGTGAGTGCATCATATGTACTAACAACATCAGTCTGTTTAGGTATCATATGTATATAGTTTGTCTTATAACTGGATGTAATGAAATGTATACCAATGTCTTTGGGGGAAAGTCAGTGACCTTGGAATGGCGTGTGGTAAGGCGAGGCTGGGTTGTATGTTGTGTTATATTTTAACGTTTTGATTTCATATTAATAAACGCTTTTCTTAGAGTATATTGGGAATTCATTTTTCACATTAGTTCACCTTTATTTCCGTCCAAGTGACCTGATGTCAGAATTACAATGCCCATGCTACTGAACTGAGGGTTATGTAGTAACCATTGAACTGAGTAAGTAGAGAGGAATTGAAGGGAACTAAGAACAAGAGAAGTTTAAGGAGTAAGACAAAGGGGAGCAGCTTGGTTGAGAGATACCCCCCCCTCCCTTACACAGCAAGTTACCATAATCATTTTTTTTTTTTTTTTTTGCTCTACTATTTTCTCATACAAATCAATACAGAATTCAGTGGTTGGCCTTTTGGAATCTTTGGAATTAGGTTTTGGTACAGTAGCTCAAAAGGTGTCAGTCATCCACGATGAACAACAACTGATCTCAGATACTGCTCTCTTGTTTTTTTTTTTTCTGTTTTTTTTGGGCAGTGAATAAATTTGATTTACAAAAAAAAAAGAACCAGATAGGCCAATTGTCATCGGTTATTGACTTATTTTAAAATAAATTACTGTACTTAAGTTTCAGCTGCCAAGTTATATAGGTTGGATGGTATTTTTGTCATTTTTGGCTTGAATAAATAAACATAAGCGTTCTGTCAAGTCTGAAGCTTTATTTTTAGCTACTAAATTTTGGAAGTATTGATGACCTGCAACCAAATTTTAATCGAAGAATTTATTTAAAATGCTACAATTTCTGTGTTTTACTGTGGACACAAAGTTTAGGTAAATGTGTTAAAAATAGGTTTATTTCTAAATTAAACCTAACCTAACCCTAGGTCGATAAAAATGCAAAGTGGCCAAAGCCTAGTTAGAGATGGCTAACACTAACCTAACCAAAGAAACCAACCCTAACTTTACCTAACTACCTAGCCTGAGAGCAATACCCCCAGTATAATAAACAGAAAGAACGTGCTTTGATACTTTTGGTACCAGTAAAGCAACACTGTGAAAACAACATGAGGTGTAATAAAGCCGTTTTTGTGGGCGTGAATGCCTTTCGGACTGAACTAAGGGCTTAATTAACTCATATTAAAAAGAAAAATTTGTCCAGTGATGGCTTCTCATTAAGAAAAAAGTTCCATCAAAAGGCAAAATCGATAATAACAAATTTTTTGAACTTATGTTCTGGACTTAATGTAATTTTTTTTTTTCATAAAGGCTCTCGTCCAAAAAGGTCAAGTCCAAGTTAAAGTATGTTTGTTTTATAACCCTGGCTTAGCATTTGAACTGAACTAACTCCAGAAAAAATTCTGTAACCTTCAATTGTGAAAGTGGGTCAGGGGAAAAGGTGTAAAATAAGATAATTGACAAGAATGTTGGAAACCCTGATTTGACTAATTGATGGAGACGGTTTGCACCAGAAGGATTTTATGAATTCCCATTAAATTTTCAGACGTTTGGATGACAATAAATGAAAAATCTTAAGAAAATGCAAATTCTTTCAAAACCACAACTTAACATTACCTAACTTACCCTAACCTTCCTAACCTGCACTGTGTCATTTTTAGATTTTCATACTTACTGTCATCCAAACAACATAAACAAATTTGGTGCTAACAATCTCTCCACCATTTACCAAAAGAAGTAAAAAAAGTCTCGCCTTTTGATATTTCAAACACAGAAGAACCAGATTTCCCGCTCGGGGGATGTCCAAAAACACTAAAACAAAACAATAATTCATAAAACTGTACCTCGTTTTACACCTAGACTTGCATTTTTGATTTCTTGAAGATACATTTGTAATTTAAAAGTTAGTACTGCTAGCTTTGGTCTTAAAAATAGTGAAAATGTGCGCCTCTACGTGGCATAGCTGGTGAGGAACAGCCTCATCCGTCATCCCCACAACACTACACTTAACAAATTATCCTCACAGCCCTTTGCTTAACTCATACAAATGCCCAGTATTTTTTATTATAACTCTTTATAACTTACTTAGAACGCTTAACATCTGTATAGTATTACAAAGCACCGATATTTTTCACCATTAAGCGCCAAGAAGTTTACAGTTTATTACACTAGAGCTGTTAGTTCACGGCATGACTTTATTTTCTTTGTTTAAATGCCTTTCTAATCTATGCACTGTAAATTTTCTGCTAAATGTTTGAAGCTTACAGTGTTCTAGAGTTGCATTGCAAAAGAAATGTGGAAAGCAGATAACAGTAGAATGTTTTTAAAGAAAATGTGTTGTCCAGGTTTTGACATGATGAACTGTAAACAATCCAAAGACTACCGCTACTGCCCTCAGTTATCTTCCCCACTAAACATAGTAACTTTTACCGAAAATTTTAAATTTTGTCCAGTGAATTTTTGCGTTACGATTTTAAAATAAGCAATACGTAACT
>NW_024748870.1:415139-456586 GCF_018991925.1 Homarus americanus
ATATATATATATATATATATATATATATATATATATATATATATATATATATATATATATATATATATATTTCATTAGCCCAATAAAGCATGCGGACTTCTACATACAATCAACACCTCAACCCGCCAGGATTCGAACCCCGGTCACAGTCATAGGCTTGTGGGTCGTGGGTTCGAATCCTGGCGGGTTGAGGTGTTGATTATATATATATATATATATATATATATATATATATATATATATATATATATATATATATATATATATATATATATATATATAATCAACGACCTCACCAGCCAGGAATCTTACCCTGGACCTACTGGTTGGGACTAGGGAATGCTACCGACCAACCCACAAAGACACTAAAAGCAGTCCTAGACTGTTATATTTCACACAAAGCCTGTTCATCGAGCTGATGGCGCCATGAACCTCATTGGGAACTGCCCGTGCCTCGTATGTGGTGTCAGTAGTATTTTACCGAATCCAGCTGGTATGAAACACGAGGTACCATATATATACTTCATTTTTAGTCCGTATAACACGCGGACTTTGAACATATAATCAATGACCTCACCAGCCAGAAATCGAACCCTCGTCCTACTGGGTGGGACTAGGGAATGCTACCGACCAACCCACAAGGACACTATAAGCAGTCCTAGACTCTGTTATATTTCACACAAAGCCTGTTCATCGAGGTGATGGCGCCGTGAACCTCATTGGGAACTGCCCATGCCTCGTATGTGGTGTCAGTAGCATTTTACCGAATCCAGCTGGTATATATATATGTATATATATATATATATATATATATATATATATATATATATATATATATATATATATATATATATATATATATATATGTAATATTCAGAAATTTCAGAGTAATTTCAAACGCCGCGCCATTGGCGATGCTGAGTTCAAGGTCGTCTGAGGGAAGACCGCGCTCCCCTCATGTAGAGAGAGGTTGTGGAACTAGGCCTATACGATATTAAATGTAATTTACAGAGTTAATAGGGACGCGAATCATGAAATTAAATATCAGTTATTAAATTGAAAATAATTATAGATCGTTTCCCAGTCTGAAAATGTTGCTTACTTCCTAATTAAGTTTAATCGTCTGGTAAATAAGTCACTCCCGGAAAGAGTGAACCAGGGAGCAAGGTGGCCGGGGGGCGGTGAGACAGGTCAAGGACCACCACTGTGCTGTACCCAGGAGAGACGGATCGCGTGACCTGGTTCCTTCGTTTATTTAACATCAGTATTAAAAAGGTTCTGTAGACCCCACGCTGTATGATAACGTCCACTGGCGGTATGAGACACGAGTGGTAAAGCGAGCTGTATGACCGTCCACTGACCTGGGTTTGAGCCACCTGTTGAGTATGGTGAGAGTTGGAGTGAACCCAGCTGTCTAGGTGCCCAACTAACGACGTGACGATCGGTTGGGGTCATCAACTCTCCTCTACCTCGGCTCACAATGCCACATATGGTTGACTCAACCATTACCAATATGTTAATAAGGAATAGCCCAAGTTTGAATGTAAATGGAAGTGTTTATTGTATTCCATGTAGCAAATGTAATTGTAATTATGTAGGTCAGACAGGAAAAACACTGCAGCTCAGAATCAAACAACATAAGTATAATATCAGAACTGCATCTGAAAGCAGTGCCTTGTTCGTTCATGTTAGGAATAATAATCACCCCATTGCTTGGGAAAAAGCTTAGAAGTATTCAAATCATCTTGTGTCACAGAAAGACTTCTTGTTGAAGCTAGTTTGATTAAGGAATTAAAATCAATAAACCTTAGTGATGGTCAGTTCAAAACTGATAATATGTTACATAAATTTATTTGTCAGTGGCCCAAGGTTAAAAATGCTTTGAAAACCTTTGATCTAGATGTATGATAGTTATTTTGTGGATCCCTTTTTTCTGACCTGACTTGGCTAGTCACGTCACCACCCTTCTCTTAAGCTCCTCTACGTGTGTGTTGGTGTGGGGATTAGTGGATGTCATCATTTTGACCTGACCTCATGTTTTTAGGTCACCCTGTATATTTAAGCCTCTCTCTGTCCATGTAATCCAGTTGCCCCTGAAGATGTCTTGAATAAAGACGAAAGCTAAGGTACTCTGTTGTTTCCATTTTCCCGTGTGATTTTATCAAGATTTATCTTATCCACGTTTTCATTGTGGATTTACATGAAATATATATATATATATATATATATATATATATATATATATATATATATATATATATATATATATATATATATATATATATATATATATATATATATATACATATTAGCCTTAAGCACGTGACTTCTACATACATCAACACCTCAACCCGCCAGGATTGAGGTTAGCGTTCCCGGTCATCACAGTCATAGGCTTGTGTGCCGTGGGTCTGAACTTGGCGGCTGAGGTGTTGATTGTATGTAGAAGTCCGCGCTTTATTGGCCAATGAAATATATATGGATCCCTGTGTTTCGAAGCCGGATTTGGTAAAACGTTACCTGACCACCTAAGTGATACGGTGGTCCCTATTAGAGGTTCACGGCGCCATAAGCTCGTTGAACAGGCTTTGTGTGAAATATAACAAAGTTCAGGGACTGCTTTTAGTATCCTGGTGGTCCAGCGGTTAGCGTTCCCCGGTCACAACAATAGGCTGTGTGCCGTGGGTTCGAATCAAGGGTTGAGGTGTTGATTAGAGAGTATATATATATATATATATATATGTAAATATATATATATATGTATATATATATATATATATATATATATATATATATATGCAAGTAAATCACTGTAGGTGCGCGTGATCTAGGTATATGCTGATAACCACAAGGAAAGAAGAAACAATGAAGTTCTCAAGCGCTGTGTAATTCACATCTTCAGGGGTGAGTACAGACTAAGGAGAAGTACAAAACAAAGTGTATATTATACAGAGGAGGGTGAGATCAGGTCCACAATGGTCAGGTATTAGGTAATGACCCTACTAATCTTTAAAAAGCACAGCAACGGTCGGTAGTCAGGTCAGAGGGTAAGGTGACCCAACCTTCTCACCTGGTTACAAATCTTCTTAATTACAAAATTGTCCAGTTTGTACATGCCATTACTCAAATTCATGTTGAATGCTTCGGTATGTTTAATGAGACTAGATTCTATGATGTTCCTACTATCAATTGAATTACAAGGTAATATTGAGGAGGCATTATCCCAGTCAATGCAATGCTTGTTATCCCTCAAATGAACAAACAGAGCATTGGATTCCTGGCCTGTCCTAACACTATATTTATGTTGTTTAAGTCTGGTTACAAGATCTTTACCTGTCTGGCCTAAGTAAAACATATTACATTCCTTGCAAGGAACTTTATAAATGCAACCAATTGTGTTGTTGGGGGAGTTCTTGATTAACATTTGTTTAACAGTGCATGAGTTTTTAAATGCCACATTGACGTTCCAGGTTTTTAGTTGTAAAGGAATTTGAGAGAAATTTTTGTGAAATGGCAATATTAAGATATTCTTATGGTCATGGGTGGGCTTGGGATCAGTTCTATAAAAAGATTTCTTAGTAATGTTCAGGCATTTGTGTATGAAAGATCTAGGGTATTTAAGGTTTGAGCCAATATTATAGATATATTTATATTCCTCATCAATGAATTCCGGGCTGCAAATTCTCAAAGCACGTAAAAACATTGTTGAAAATACTGACTGTTTGACTCTATTATGGCGGGCAGAAAAATAATGAATGTATGAACACACATTAGTAGGTTTTCTATAAATACTGAACTTAAAAGTGTTACCTATTCTGTGTATCAGACAGTCTAGGAATGACAATTTACAGTCTTGCTCTAATTCCACAGTGAATTTGATGGAGGGGGCTAAGTTGTTAAGTTGTGGCAGGAAAGCTTTTAGGTCCTCATTACATGGCCAGAGACATAATAAATCATCGACATATCTAAACCAGACTGCTGAAGGTGGTAAAATATTACTTAATAGTTTCTTTTCAAAGAATTCCATATATAGGTTGCTTAATACATGTGAGAGTGGATTACCCATTGCCATACCAAATTTTTGAGCATAATATTCTCCATTGAATTCAGATTTACAATCCTTAATACATAGTTTGATGAGTTCGATGAAGTCGTCTTTCGAGACAGGCAATGAAATATTATCCAGGGAATCTATGAGGAACTCCAGTAAATCATCAACTGGGACCTTTGTAAAGAGTGATGTTACATCAAAACTGGCCAGTTTAAAATCATAATTAATGTGTAAGTTATTGAGTTTATCAACCAAATCCATATTATTCTTGATATTAGAGTTAGAAATGTTGGCAACTAGGGGATTTAGTAAAGAAACTAACCATTTAGATAGTTTATAAGAGATTGACCCAACTGAGCTAATGATGGGTCTTGCTGGGTTATTAGGCTTATGGGTCTTGATTACACCGTACATGTATGGCAGTGGAGGGGACGTTGAAGTAAGATGTTTAATGAGAGTAGCTTTGCCTCTCAATAATGACTTCAGTTTTTTGTTAAACTGGGTGTTAACTGTGTTGAGAGGATTATTTATGAGTTTAGAATATGTTGTAATATCACATAAAAGGTCATTCATTTTAGAAATATAATCATCTTTGTTTAAAATCACTACTGTGTTGGCTTTATCTGCTTTAGTGACATGCATATCTCGACTTTAGCAAAGCCTTCGACAGAGTCCCCACGAAAGACTAATTAGAAAGGTAGAAGTCATGGCATCAAAGGTGACATCCTTAAATGGATTAGGCGTGGTTACAGGACAGGAAACAGCGAGTGAGCATTAACGGCACTAAGTCCCATTGGAGCAACGTCACAAGTGGAGTTCCCAAGGCTCAGTACTTGGGACCATTATTGCTTATTATATACATAAATCCATTACAGATATCGGCATAGACAGCAACATAAGTAAATTGGTTGATGACACTAAAATAGGACGTAAGACAATCTGGACGAGGACTCGGCAAAAATTCACAGGAAGATCTAAACAAATTTTTCCAATGGTCTGAAAAATGGCAGATGAAATTCAACGTCTACAAATGTAAAGTACTCAGTATAGGAGATGTAAACAGGGAAACCAGATACCAGATGAACAACGATGCTATAGAGAAATCCGACTGCGAGAGAGATTTAGGAGTAATGATAAGTAGGAACCTTAAGCCAAGTAAACAATGTGTTTTTGCTCGTAACAAGGCTAATAAAGTACTTGGGTTCATACAAAGGAGGGTTAGTTACAAGTAAAGCGAGGTCATCCTAAAACTGTATCTTGCTCTTGTGAGACCACACCTGGATTATGCAGTTCAGTTCTGGTCACCATATTACAGAATGGATATAGAATCCTTGGAAAGAATTCAGAGGAGAATGACAAGACTAATCCCGGGCATTAGGAACCTTGAGTATAGAGACAGGTTAAAGCATCTTAATTTGCACTCCTTCGAGAGACGTAGAGCGAGGGGCGACCTGATAGAGGTGTATAAGTGGAAGTCAGGGCTAAACAAAGGGGACATTACAAAGGTACTCAAACTATCCAACCAGGAGCGAACTCGTAACAATGGTTTTAAATTAGACAAATTTAGATTTAGGCGCGAAATAGGTAAATGCTGGTTTGGAAACAGAGTAGTGGATGAATGGAACAATGTTACCAAATATCATTAACTCGAATATGCTGAATAGCTTCAAACAAAAGGTTGGATGCATATATGAGCAATAGGGTTTTGGTGTAAATGGGACTGCTCAGTATGGGCCAATAGGCCCGCTGCAGTTTCCTCCATTCTTATGTTCTTATTATTTTTCTTAAGGGCTTGGATTGCTTTGGTGAATCTTTCTGGACAGTTTGGAACACAAGGCTTGGACATAGATGCATACACAACACCTTTACACATATTCACTTCTTCACTTGTCAAATTACTGAATTTCTCCAAATTGCAAAATGCTCTGGCTATGTCAACACTGTCGACTCCCTTGTTAGAACCATCAAAACTTAAACCATAGCCGAGGGCACACAAGGTATCGTTGTCTAGTTGTTTAGAGGAGAGATTCACTACACAGTTGTTATTGGCATCCTTAGTCCAATCACTATTTCTAATAAGGAGTGCCAATTTGTAGTCTATCTTGGCTTGAAGATCAGAACGCTCACGTCTCAGGTTATCAAAAACAGAAGTCCAACATGAACTTTTTCCAATAACTCGGTATGGTCATATTAAAAGCGCGCTTTTTTTGTCTTACAATACGGAAGGCTTCATCCACTTCAATTTTCTTTATTTCAAAATGTTTCTTAAGGATGATTTCTTGGAACTCATCAAAGGGGCGGTCAGACATCTTCAGGACACGTTGTGGGAGGATTGATCTAGGCATAACTTTTTCACTGAGGCATGTCTGGCGAAATTTCAAACGTATTTTCAATTTGTGGGCCTTGATCATCGAAGAGGAGTATTCAGTCACGAAGGGAGACAGTCCAAGACAGCTTGTAGAGAGGATGAAGAAGTGGCGCGTGGAATCCATTTATGCAAGTAAATCACTGTAGGTGCGCGTGATCTAGGTATATGCTGATAACCACAAGGAAAGAAGAAAACACGAAGTTTTCAAGCGCTGTGTAATCTACATCTTCAAGGGTGAGTACAGACTAGAGAGAGTAATACAAATCAAGGTGTATATATACAGAGGAGGGTGAGACCAGGTCCACAATGGTCAGGTATTAGGTAATGACCCTAATCTTTAAATAGCACAAAACGGTTGGTGGTCAGGTCAGATGGTCAAGTGACCCGGCCTTCTCACCTGATCACAATTCTTATATATATATATATATATATATATATATATATATATATATATATATATATATATATTTGTGATTATATCATATATATATATATATATATATATATATATATATATATATATATATATATATATATATATCTTGATAAAATCACACGGGAAAATGGAAACAACGGGGTAATTCTTAGCTTTCGTCTCTATTCAAGACATCTTGAATATATATATATGGCTGTTAATGAATATGTTGTATTTCTTTGTGTATGAACCTCTGTCCTGCGTGGCAGTGAGAAGTGAGACCACCCTCAGTGTCAAAACCTGACTGAATTACTCAGAATAGGCAAACTGTACTACAAGCTTTGCCAATAAATTTGTTAAACTAAAAACTAACGTGGTAGATATAGTAATTATTTCACATGCAATATATTTATCATATATGATACTGTACTCTTTCATAATAATTATAAGTATAATGCTAGGATTTGTTTGACTTAAATCATCCTGAATACATACTGCACAAGTGGGGATATTAGAAGAAGATTGTTTTCTTTACATTTATTATACAATTTGACAGATATTCAGATGCATTCAGTATGTGACTTTGATTACATAGGAAAATTATTTCTGACACATTAATATTTAGTCCAGCCACCTTCATTCTCGATTACTTGCTGCAGCCTGTTGGGAACGGAGGCGACGTGATTGTGTATCAGTTGCGGTGTCCGCCTCAGGACCTCCCACTCACGGTGTGTATGCTCCTGTAGCTGCACCCTGGTTCTCTCTTCAGCTGGCTCCCACACGTTCACAATATTGCCCCAAACGTTCTCTATAGGGTTCATGTCACAACCTTTACTTGGCCAGTCTAAAACTTGCACATTTCTTTGTTCTGCAAACCACCGCGTTACAATCCGTGCGGTATGGATAGGACACCTATCGTGCATGAAAATGATGTTTTCGGGAAACGGGAAAGCATATGCACGCACCGAGGGAAGCATAACTTCTTCGAGTATTTCTAAATACTGTTCAGCTGTGAATCTTCCTTCTATGTCAGTCAGCTCTCCAACTCCGTGCAAATATATCCATCCCCAAACATTGCAAGTCACATGCCCGTCAGTGAACATTATTGTTCCCCAGAAATCTAAGCCTTCTTCAGCATACCGTCGAGTAAACTGCAACCTGCCCTCGCGATGTCGCTCATTTAACTTCTCCTTGGTGGCGGGAGTTCTATGGTGAATGCCTCCTTCGTGAAGGCTTCGCCTGATTGTTAAAGGGGAAATATTTAATTGTAGATCCTCACTTATTGAAAATGAAGTCTTGAAGGGGTTGGCCTCAGCGAAATTCCGGATGGCTTCAACTTGTGCAAGTGTTGTTCTACGCGGCATTCCCGTCCTGTGGTGGTCCTTTAAACTTCCCTCCTCTTCCCATCGCTTAATCCAATAATATACAGTTGACCGAGAAAAACCCAATTCTCCTGCAATTTCAGTGGGTGATGTTACGAGTTGGGGATTTAGAATATAGTTAAAAGTCTACCCAGATCCCAACAGGCAACAACAATAAAAAAACAAAGACAATCGGACTATAAAAGGGTAGACAAAGGATGTGAGTTTTTGGTGTGTATAATAAAGTACCATAAATTCCTTAACAAAATATTCAGCTTTCTATAATTTACCCTTAACCATACTTAACCTAAACATACGCAACATTGGCTTAACAGTATATACATATTTATACAACATAAAACAATCGTGAAGCAAGGTGGAGGTGGGAGGCAATATAAGATTACAAAATACTCAAGTGCAGTGCTGAGATGGCTGACGAGTAAGGCTGAGTATTGGAGAAGATGGTAGGTAGTCACTGTGCCGTAGGTTTCCAGGATAGGTGATCCTAGTGTGGTCACTTCCCAGAGTGAACTGAACTCTCCTCGATCTGGAGCTGATGAGGAAGACTTGGAGGAGGTGACGCAACAACCAGGATATGGAGAAGGAAACCCCGGAGTGGTAACTAAGACTAGTCATACTCGGGTTTCGTCCCTAGATGGCGTTGCTCGTGGTGCTGGGTAGGTAGATCAGGACAATAGATGGCGTGGTTCGTAACAGTGAAAACCCAGCCTCTTTTATGCCGATTATTCTTCCACGTTCAGTGATTTTCTGCGTGTGGTATTCCATGTTGGCAGGGTCCTTCTACAATTGATGGAGTGGAAGGGTAGTCAGCACTGACAACACCTCTGTCTCCCCCACCTTCCCGCCAATAACGTCAGCGTTATATTTATATTTATTATGCATTTATAAAAAATAAACGAATAAATAAATGAATAAATAAGATACAAATTTATAATACATCATACACAATTTTGGAAAAGAATGAATTTTTTTTAAAGACACCAGACTAAACGTGACGTAATCGACACAAGTCAGAAACCATTATTTAGGGGAGCGCTGGCGCAAAGAGTCACTCAACGAAAGAAATGCCATTTGCTGTTTACAATATTCATAGTCTTGGAATAACAATGATATTGCTAGATAATGGCTTGTAAAAGTATTAGGCATATGCTACAGTACTATTTCACACCATCAGACGGATGGTTCGTAAGATTAATTACCATCACCTTCAATTGAACAATTTAATTATTAAATGCAGACACAGACTGACACACACACACACACACATACGCACACACTCCACATGCGCACACACACACACTCCACATGAACATACGCACACACACACTTACTACAGGTAGCAGTGAACCGATGATTCTTCTTAATCCCACAGGGAAGTAAAACAGCAGTTTGTGTTGCAAGAAATCAACGTCTTTAGAAAGAAGTTTTGTTTAGCATCGGTTACATACGACTGGATTAATTACCGGAAATGGATTAAACGTTTGAAGACAATTTTCGTATAAATTAATGATAAACAGGCAACCTCATAAACAGCCTTCACACAGCTGTGCCCGATGCATGATGTTCTTTAACATACTTACCGATTTTTACTTTTGTTTCATTGGCTTATTGTTCTATCCATTTTAAAATCAAATTAACAGTATATACTAGCAGAAAGGCATAATATATTGCGAAACAACAAAGCCCAACCATTAATTAAGCAACGGGGAACTAATTAACCAATCACCGATCACTTTTACATTCATTCATAATTTTTACTACGTAGTATAGTAAACAAACGGCCTTGAGTTGCCAGCTGTCTCCAGCAGTGTTCGAAGAATCTTGAACGAGACTGTACATAGAACCAACCTGTAATCTCCAGAAAGGCGACCTTGTCTTCGTCTCCGGAGAAGATCTTCCTCCCAACAAACGGCCATTGGGCAGGGTCACGACAACAGTCCCGGGAGCCAATGGTCTACGCCTTTTGCTTGTGAGAGCCTTATCTGGGGAGTTCCGAAGGCCAGTGACCCGTGTATGCCTTATTGAACACGCCACACTATAAATCTTGGGCGATTGCCCAACGCCGGGAGTGTTATTGCCGCTGCCATTAAATCTTTCGACCTGTGACCTCGCCAGATGTAGAAGTGTTTACAGACAAGTCCTGGTTCTGCTGAGTGGACTGTCTTCGACTCTTGGCGGTGCTACCCGCCCCTCCATGAGACAGATAGCCCTGTCGAGTGATGCTGTGAAGATTGCCTTCTCCTGTCCGAGAATTTGTGCTGGGACGATATACGCAATACTGTTGTCTCTTGGAACACCATACTGATCTGCATTGACCCGCACTTGTAAGTACAGCCTAAGTGATGACGTACCCCTCGATACTAAAATATTGTTGACTAATTACGCCTACTCGTTTCTGCCTAACCTGGAGTAATAAGACAATGCAGAATGAAGCGAAGCTAAGATTAATAGAATTATGAACTTTGTGTTATGTCAGTATGTTTAATAAATTGTAATTAAGATAAAATTGTGTGAGTCTAAATAATTATGTATCAGGTGGATCACCATGTAATATTATGAACGCCTTCTCCTCTGCAGGTTTTGACCACATCAATAAATATTGAATGCGTCAAAAGATGGGTTTCGATCATTCCCTTCGACTTCCCCGTAACCTGAACGTCCTTAACTAAGGCTCTGTAATTCTGGCATCAAGCTATTGGACAAGAATAAAGGTAGATACTGAGGGAAAATGATTCCACTAACATACTCTAAAAATGGTATGAAATTAAATTTGGTTAAAGATGTCATTAACATACAACTACAAGAATCAACTCCTTGGCTTTACTAACCTGAAATTCCAATTAGATACTCTTGCTTCTTCCATCATTACTGGTTGTACATTTAAAAGAACAACTCCTCTACTACGCTGCAACTTCCCAGCACCTGACTGCTCTGTACATATAATACACATAAAGAATACTCCATTGTGAGTTTCCTTTCTCACCTCCATCCTTAGTGCGAGATCTCCTTCATGTACATATGTATTTGAGCCTAACAAAGAGAAAATAGACAAACACAAAGAGAAATTTGACAACTGGCGACATACAATACGCTACAATTAGTGACCCACGGAGTGACGCACACACACAAGGATGGATGAGAAACGGATCTCTCTTCCAGTCTTCAACCACAACATCGAGGACTGGATAATTCATGTGGAGGCAGCTCTCACCGGCTCAACAGCTAAAGACGAGCAAAAGTACGTCGCCCTGGTCTGTTCCTTGCCCACAGAAGTCGCCACGCAAGTCTCAGAAGTCATCACCAACCCTCCAGCTAACAACAAATTCGCAGCTCTACGAGATGCTCTGAAGAGGCGATACCAGCGGCCTGGCACCAGTCTCCTGCAAGACCTATAGTCTACCCCTCAGCAACTCAACGCCTGCACGTCTCTGGGACGAGATGCGTAGACTGAACTCCCGCCACACAGACAGGCTTCCTAACACTGTCCTGCGCCAACTTCACGCCCAGAAGCTCCCCGCAGAAGTTCGCCTCGCCCTGTCCGCACTGGACTACTCTACAATCCCCAGCGACCTACACAGCCACGGCAGACAGAGCATTCCATGAATACACTGCTGTGCGCCATGATGCCGCAGACAACTCAGCGGCCACACCGTCACTTACCTCCGATCTCGTCAACCGGATCAACGCTCCTCAGACGAGCAACACCTCACAAGACATGAGGGACCTGCTACAGTCTCTACACCGCAGGATGGACACCCTCGAGCAGATCTGCTCCTCCATGCCTGCTGCTGGGCCTGTTCCTGCCCCACGCACTGTGTCCAACCAACCCCGACGTCTTCGTCCTGCCTCGGACACCGCCGCTAGCTCCCAGCACAGTGCACCTACCCGCTGCTAGTACCATGAACGCTTCGGTGCTAACACTAGACGTTGTGAGGCCCCGCAACTACTAGGGAAACGGCATCGATGGGGATTGGTAGATGCCACAACCTCCATCACTTCAGGCGTCTCACTGCTGCATATCACCGACCACATCTCCGGTAGGAAATTCTTCGTTGACGCTGGGGCATCGGTCAGCATCATCCCTCCCTCACTGTGAGACACATCGAAGCAACTCTCATATGAACTGTTCGCCGCCAACGGTACCCCTATCGCCTCCTACGGCGCACACATCCTCGCCTTAGACATTGGTTTTCCCAAGACTCTGTGCTGGTACTTCGTGGTGGCAGACATCTCTCATCCCATCCTTGGCTTCGACTTCCTCACCTTCCACAAGCTCGTCGTCGACCCAAGCAACCTCTGCCTCATCCATGAGCCTACAGCACACACGATCTGGGATACACGTGCCGCAGTCGCCGACATTATCACCTGCCTCTCGCTGTCCAACGAGTTCTCCTCCCTGCTCATGGAGTTCAAGCAACTTTTTTCATCCCGAGTCTCTACACCACCACCTACGGCGGGAATCTTCCACCACATCGAAACTATAGGATCTCCAGTCTTCTCACACCCTCGCCGCCTTCACCTTGAGCTCCTGAACGCAGCCAAGGCGGAATTCAACAGACTCCTGCAACACGGCATCATTCAACCTTCAAAGAGTCCCTGGGCATCTCCTCTTCACAAGGTTCCAAAGCCATCATCCAACGACTGGAGGATATGTGGTGACTACAGAGCCCTGAACTTCGTCACCAAACCTGACAGGTACCTTATCCTGCATGTCCCGGACTTCCACCACAAACTTCATCTCTAGACCATCTTCTTGAAGATCGATCTTGGAGCGTGCCTTCTATCAGATTCCAGTGGCCCCTGCAGATATCCAGAAGACTGCCCTCACAACTTCATTCAGACCTTCCAGAGGTACATGGACCACAGCTTCGCGACCTCGACTTTGTCACTGTCTATATAGACGACAATCTCGTCGCATTTCCGACGCCTGCCGAGCATCATCACCACCTACAGCTCCTTCTCCAACGTCTGCAGAACAACAACACGAATGTTCATCCCTCCAAGTGCGTCTTCGGAGTCTCCTTCATCGACTTCCTCGGTCACAGAGTCTCGTCGAGCGGCATCCAACCCCTACCACAAAAGGTAACTGCCATTAAGGAGTTCCCAAAACCTGAAACAGCGAAGAAGCTCCTAGAATTCCTGGGCTTAGTCAACTTCTACCACCGCTTCATTGTCCAGTCTGCTAACATACTCTTTCCTCTCCACGATTTTCTCAAGGGACTCCCCAAGAAGTCTCACAAGCCTCTCATTGTGGACTCAAGAGGCTTTTACTGCATTCACCACTATCAAGCAGCACATCACACGCCTTACCCTGCTCGCTCACCCTGTCCCCAACGCCCGTACCATTCTCACAGCAGACGCTTCTTCTACTGCTGTGGGCACCGTCTTACAACAGGAGGTCAACGGATCTCTCATGCCCATTGCCTTCTTCTCACAGCAGCTTCAACCACCTCAACTCAAGTACAGAGCCTTCGATCGAGAGCTCCTGGTCATATACCTTGCTGTCAAGCATTTCCAGCACTTACTCGAGGCCCGTCAGTTGACCATCTTCACTGATCACAAGTCCCTCCTCCACGCCTTCGCTTCAGTCTCCTAGACACATACACTTCGTGTTCTTCGCCACTTGGCTTACATCTTGGAGTTCACCAGCGACATCCAACACATCAAGGGCAGCCATAATGAAATCGCCGACACCCTGTCTTGTTGTATACCCAGCATTCTTCCCTCATCTCCACCCATGGATTACAGACAGCTCGCAGTAGCTCAAGAGAACGACGAAGACTTTGCAGCATACAAGACATCTCCCTTAGGTCTCGCCCTCCAAGAACTCCCCGTTTCCGGCACGAACATTAAGTTGTGGTGCGGCATGTCCTGTGGGCAGCCAAGACCGTTCGTGTTTCACATCCACCGCCGGGCCATCTTCGACCGCAGCCATGGTCTCAGCCACCCAGGTGCACGAGCCTCCCACCTGTTATATGTGTGTATGTTTATATGCTGCCTTTATTGAGCATATTTACATTATATATTATGTTACTTCTTACCAAAGTTAGAATGTGTTAAGGCCTGTGTAATCAAGAATGCGTTAGGCACGTTGTACGACTACAACAATAAACAACTTGAACAAGAGTCAGCACGTGGCTTCTCCGTCTCCCATTAAATCATATAAGATATTACATTGGCGACGAGGATGGGATTCACAAAGTGTTGGTGAAGTCCTTGAAGAGAGGATAGTGACCACTGAAGGGAAGGCTACTCTGAACCTGGAGAATTTGAGTGAATAGAGCAACCATGGCTGGCGTCAGTGGATACATCAGACATCCTATTGTGAGAGAATGGACTTCTTCTTCCTAGCAAATTAATCAATGAACGATGGTGGTGATGTTCAGATGAAGAAGGCCCTTGAAGAGAAAGGGAAAGCAATCTTTTTGACAGAGGTGGGAGTTAATGTTTCAGATTACCAAAATTCTAAAGCAACTTTTGATCCTGTTTCATTTGAGATTGCAGAAAGTTATAAATTTGGCACAAGAGATAGAGGAAAAGATGAATCAATAAGTGATTATTTAGTAGTTTTAAAGAAGTTATCCATTCGCTGTAACTTTGGACAGTTCTTGAACTGAGCTCTAAGAGACAGGTTTGTGATAGGTCTGAATTATGAAAAAATACGGAATAAGTTAATGAACACCACTAACTTAACTTTTGAAAAAGCATGTCAGAGAGCTACAAGCATGGAATTAGCAGAGAAAAACACCAGAGAATTTGTTCCTAATACCGGTAGTGAAACAGTTGGCAGTTGTGGCTCAGTGTGTAAAGTAACTGTTGATAAAAGGAAGAATTATGCCACGAAACAAGGAACACATGATGATTTAAAATGTAAGAGATGCCTAGGGAAACATGAAAGCTTTCAGTGTAAGTTCAAAAATTCAAGATTTTACATTTGTCAGTGTATTGGACATATTGCTCCTGACTGTGAGAAATAAATTACAGACCCTGCCAGCCAGAAGTGATAAAGGTAGAGTATATGTCGTTGAAGGTGATGAGAAGGAAATGAAAAACAGTACTCATGAGAGTGTTAGTAATTTTGAACCTGATAATGATGAGAGTGCCCATGTGTTTACTATTTACACCAGTCATGAAGAGAAAGTTAAACATAGATATAATGTGGACTTGCACATTAATGACACAACTGTAACCATGGAAGTGGATACTGCAGCTGAATTTCTCCATAATGAGTAGAGATATGTATGAGAAGCTATTTGCACATATGCCTTTAGAAGACTCAGGTGTCAAGTTGAGAACCTATACTGGAAAGGTTTTGAACACAGAAGGTAAATTAGAGTGTGAGGTAAAGTACAAAAATCAGAATTTGAAGTTGCCATTAATTATAGCTAGTTATGTGAATAGACCAACTTAGGTAAGAACTGGTTGTCTGAACTTGAGATGGACTGGAAGGAGATATTTAGTGTTAGAATGTGTAACAGTGTTCCAGGTCATGAAAAATTGCTTTAAAAATACAAGATTTTTTTTGTTAAGGGACAGGGTGGTATAAAGGGTTATGAAGCTCATATCACTATTGACAAAGATGTTACACCCATATATGCTAAGTCCAGACCTGCTCCTTATGCATTAAAAGGTGAGGTTGAGAAGGAATTAGACAGACTTGTGAGTGAGGGAATTATTGTGAAAACCGCCAAGAGCAATTGGGCTGCTCCTATAGTAATTGTACCTAAAGCTCATAAATCTGTTAGACCAGTGGTTCTCAACCTTGTTTGCCCCATGCACCCCTTTCACCATATGTCAGAATGTCATTCCCCCCTCCTTTCCAAGATTGTCTGCCTCAAAAAGTGGATTCCAAATAATATGCATATAATACTGAAAATCCTATATTTTTTCCATATTAGTATCAGTTTCCCCCCCCCCCCTGAAAACCTGAGGGGGGAAATTCCCCCCTGGTTGAGAACCCCTGTGTTAGACTATGTGGTGATTATAAAGTTACCATTAATCAAGCTGTTGAGGACGAGCAACCACGTCTCAAGGTTTGTTCGCTGCACTAACAAGTGGAACCATTTTCACTAAGTTAGATTTGTCCCAAGCATATGCTCAGGTCTGTGTTGATGCTGAAAGTCAACAGTACCTTACCATCAACACACATAAAGGATTGTGCTAGTTCAAAAAGGTCGCCTTGTGGTGTTAAAAGTGCACCAAAGTTATTTCAGTGCATCATGGACAAAATTTTTGTGGGTCTTCCCAATGTGTTATGTTTTCAGGATGATGTCCTTATTGTTGATAGTGACATCCAAAATCATGTCAAAACCCTAGCCACAGTATTCGAAAGATTGTTGGCACACAATGTCAGGCTCAACAAGAGCAAATGTTCATTCCTAGCTAAAGAAGTAACTTATCTTGGCTACAAAGTGAATGCAGAAGGGCTGAGACCTGTAGAAGATAAAGTAGGAGCCATAGTAAATTTAACTGCTCCAAAAAATTTCAGTGAATAGAAAGCCTTCCTGGGTATGATACAGTATTATTCAAGGTTCTTGAGTGAACTTTCATCAGCTTTAGCCCCTCTGCATGAACTGTTAAGGAAAGGGATTCCATGGAAATGGAACAGTGCAACTCAGAAGTCATTTGAAGATTGTAAAGTTGCTCTGTCTAGTGCTGATGTCTTGGTCCACTATGTTACCAGTAGAACACTAAAGCTTGCGTGTGATGCATTAGGTTATGGATTATGTGCTGTCAAAAGTCACACAATGGATAACGGCAAAAAAAGACCCATTGCATATGTCTCGAGAACTCTTACCCAAAGCGAGAAAAATTATGCACAAATAGAGAAAGATGCTTTGTCTATCATACATGGCGTAAAGAATTTTCACCAGTATTTATATGGTAGAAATTTTGTCTTAGTAACTGATCACAAGCCTCTTTTGACAATTTTGGGTCCTAAATCACCTGTTCCTACACTTGCTGCAGCAAGAATGCAGAGATGGGGTGTGATCTGCATAAAAGTAGAGTAAAGTTTTTTCTTTTCTTTTTTCTTTTATCCTCTTCACCACTCGTTAGCCGCTTGGACGATCGGTCACGTCTCAGTTACGCACTGTTGGCAGGTACTGGGCATGCATGCACCGGCCCCTGAAAACACCTGAACCTGCTCCAGTGTTGGTCAAGTCTGGTCTTGAAAGAACTCACACTCGGTGCCGTCACAACACTTTCTGGCAGAGTGTTCCAAGAGTTTACAACTCTCACTCCGAAAAACTTTGCCTTCACAGTTTTCTGGACCTAAGGCTTCTTCAATCTTGAGCTGTGACACCTTGTGGGGCGAGCGTCCGCCAGCTCCAAGTAAGGACACTCGACTGAATAGTGCCCCTTGAGATGCTTATACACCTCAATTAGGTCGCCTCTTGCCCGTCTGTAGTATAAGCTTGGAAAGTTCAGGCACTCCAATCTCTCAGGGTAGTTGAGGTGCCGAAGTGCAGGCAAGAGTCTGGTGGCCCTCTTTTGAATATTTTCAACCAAATGACAGTCCCTAGCATATATCGGGGACCAGACGGGGTGACTCTTGAAGATCGTTACGAGGGACGGGCAGTCTAGATATCTGAACGACATTCTTATAAGACCCAATAATTTATTTGTCTGATTTACCTTCTCGCAATGACCCGAGAACGTCAGCTCATTGTCAACATACACACCTCGGTAATTCTCACATTCAGTCTCAAATAGTGCAGTTTCTAAATCCCGTTGGGACACATGATATGCCTCCTACTGTTTGTACGCCCCAGGTGCATCCTCTTACACTTCGTGACATTGAATCTCAGTGGCCATTTCTTCGACCATTCTTGGAGCTCACAGAGATCCTTCTGCAGCTCTTCATAATCCGCATGGGTCCTGATTTCCCGAAATATCCTGGCATCATCGGCAAACATTTGTATGGAGGAGTGTACAACGTCAGGCATATCATTTATGAAACAAAAAACTACAGTGGGCCCAATACACTGCCCTGTGGTACCCCGCTTGTGATAGGTACACATGATGATTTCGTGCCATTAATCACCACACACTGCTTGCGGTCATGTAGAAAGTCTTCCATCCACTCTAGGACATTACCCCGAATTCAGTACCCTTCCAGTTTGATTTTCAGCCTTTCGTGGGCTACTCTGTCGAAAGCGTTGACAAAATCTAGGTATATATTGTCGATATTAACATCCCATTCCAGAATATGGGTCTAAATATCCAATACCTTGAGCAATTGTGTTAAGCAGGAGCGCCCCGGCATAAAACCGTGTTGACAATCCTTTTTAAGGTTGTTTCGTTGTAGATGTTCCTTCGCGGCATCTCTGATAATACTCTCAAGTACTTTACATATTATGCCGGTCAGGCTCACCGGTCTACAGTTGTTCGATGAGTGACGATCGCCCTTCTTGAAGATAGGACTCACATAAGCTATTTTCCAATCACTGGGGACCTTTTGTTCATCCAGGCATTTACAGAACAGGATCTTCAGGAGCTCGGTAAGCTTGTTGCTCAACTCTCTTAGCACTCTGGGATGCACCATGTCAGGGCCGGGACTTTTATGGACCTTTTGCTTTTACAGTTTATTTCTTATACCCTCTTCTGTGAACACAATGTGGGTCAGTGCTGTATCGAACAGTCTGTCCTCAAACGCAGAAAGGTCAATTGCATCCTCTCTTGTGAACACTGACGAAAAGAAGCTGTTCAATGCCTTAGCTTTATCCTGGTCAGAATTTGCATAACTACCACTTTCAAGCCTCAGGTCTGATACTCCTACTCGCATTTATTAATTTCGACTTTTGAACTAGCTGGTTAATTGAAAGTTAACCAGGCTGGTACATTTATATTATATTGGGCTTTAGTAACGAAACCCAATTGTAGTTTCTGCTTTTATTAAAAAGTATTGTTTATATAATTCCTGAGTGTAGATCAACTGTAACTTTCACTATTTATGAGCGTGAAGAGAGAGGACGGCAGCTATGTAAATAGACCGTTTAATCACGTCCGTTCGATATAAGATTATTAGTGTGACTCCTATGAGTAGTGACCCATCGAGGGAGAATGGAATAGGCACGTCGTCCTCCCTCGAGGGAAGACAGAGCCATCCACAGCGGCTCTCAAATAACGTCTTCAAATGACCAATAATTTGCTTGCAAACACAGAAAAAAGCGCTTAGTTGAAGAGAGTCTCAAGCAAGATGTTACCTCCACCAAAAAGACAGAGAGACTGACTCCTGTTTGGTGTGGTGACAAGCTGGATGGCACGCATAAAATAGTTTCCTTACCTTCAGTTATGTTCAATAATTGTTAAAATGACTAAAAAAATTAATATTAAACTTTTAGAATTCTTGAATAGTATAAACTTCTTGATATTTACAAAAATGGTAAGGAATATAAGCCCTAGAACCGATTACTGTATTGGCGGACTAATACTACAGCTGGTGGACCGCCAAATGCAAGAGAAAACATGTTGAGGTCGGCTTGTAAGAAACTCGTTAATCCATGGATTGCTCGTTAACCAAAGTTAAGAAATCTCGTTAACCGAAATCTCGTTAACCGAGGGATCACTGTATATACCTGTGTGTAGTTCGAGGTTTTAAGACCAAATTTTTTGGCAAAAAATTAGGGGTCGACCTCTAAACGGGTAATAGTTTCATTAGGTTGAAAAATATTTACCAGTAACTACCAGTAAACAATGGAAACGACGCACCACCAGCTGTGAGTGTCGGTACAGTTGCCAGGGCAGATCTCATGCGTCATCATAGCAAGCCCAAAGTAGCCAAATGCATGGTATGGTAGCACAGGACGATGTAAAACATAAAGTATTTATTTTTTAAAGTTTATTTATAGATACATACATTTTTGTTCATTACATTTGAAACATCAATCTTTGTTAATTAAATGTGAAGCAAAAGAAAACTACGATACAGTATTTCTAAATACCGGGTATTTTCATTAAAATATTACATCACAAGTATATTTTACCTTAGCTGTGACTGAATGAATATATTCTCAGAAATAAATATGGAAATGTAATATTTTTGCTGAAATGACGTACGTATTACAGTGGAAAGTTGGATAAAATCATGACGAAAACAATGGCTTTCGCTTTCTTTCGTTGTTCAAAAGATTTTACCGTAATCGCTTTTCGAATGGTTTTCATTAAAAAACTGTTGTATTACAATAATATTCTATCCTAATTCACTTGAATAAATACTAAAATACCATATTTCTGAATATTTTCATTAAAATCCATCAAAATCATTTTCCTTGTCATCAGCACCAAACAGCTACTCCCAGTCCTCTCCTTGAACAGTATCGTCATATGGATCAACACTGTAGGTTATGTATCTAAGCTACTGTGCCGAGTAGCAACCCTGTACATAAGCTACTGTGCCGAGTAGCAACCCTGTACATAAGCTACTGTGCCGAGTAGCATTTATATATATAATCACGTGGCAACACTGCACGTGTTATGTGGCAACATTGCCCCGAGGCTGCCATATGGCAAGGCAGCCCCAGTCTGACTGTGTGAGCCGTGCATGGCACAAGAGAGTCACCACTTGTATTTCTCTCATCCATAATAAACGGACTCAGTGTTACTCAGTGTTTCCCTAGCCATCACTGCATTCTTCAGGGCACACTAGTAACTTTCATGGCGCAGTGTCTAGGATCTGTGGACTTACAAAGTGTGTGAACAATGCCGACAGTTACGTCTGCCGGTGATGCGCGTCGACTCATAGTGTGTTGTGTTGTGTTGCGCTGTGTTTCGCCGCGATGTGCAGTGTTGCGCCGTCACAGTGCGTTTTAGTGACGGTGGCAGTGCTAGTGTCAGTGTATTAGTGTGTGTCTAGAGCTGAGAGTTGAGCATTGGCCTGTTTTTTGTGGTACCCACGGAGCACGCAGGCGCACACCCTTCTCGTGCGACATCCGGGGGACACTGACGGTCTTGCCGGACCACGCACCCTCAGCTCTCTCAGACACACATACGCACGCACGCACGCACTCACTCACGGACAGAACAGTGGACCTGGACCATATGCGTGATTTCTGCGCTGTTTATGTCATATATATGTGGTTCGAGCTGTTGAGGCGCCACTTTATATATTAAACAGTGCAGTCCACGCACACACAAAGATGGGAGGTAAGAAGGGACAACTTCAAGATGGGAGACACGACTCCCCACCACCTTCTCCTCCACTGGGCGCAGACTCTCATCCTCCACCTCCAGTGACGGACATTGCCACAATTCTGAGGTGGATGGACGACCGGGACGAGCGACATAGAGAAATGGAACTTCAGAGGGAGGAGACACGAAGAGAGGAGGAAAAGTTGCGTTTTGATGCACTATTGGCGACCCTGGCGCTAACCCACCCTCCCTCACTTGCAGGTAGCGCGCTTCAAGGCGCCAGTACACTCCCTCCTCCAACACACCAGCGTCCTCCAGGTACTCTTGCTACCCCAACAGCTCCCAAGGCATCTGTTCAACCCCCACCCGCCCTCTCACCAGACGTCACGTTTCAGCTTTTTCGTGAGTGGAGGCGGCGTAGGACAGATTACTCCACGATGGTGGACCTTGACAGCATGCCTCCAAACAAACAGCTCATTCAACTGAGGATGTGTTTGTCGCTGGAGACCCAGAGAGTTTTGGAGCACACGTTGCATGTGCCTCCCGACTCTACCTCTTCAGTGACGGATGTGCTCGACCTTTTACAGGAGCATGTTAAGGGTCGGAACAACGAGGCTTTGCGTCGCCGTGCCTTTACCAGCTGCAAGCAGGCGGAGAACGAATCCTTTGACGACTTTTTTGTACGTTTGAGGAGTTTGTCGGAGGAGATCGACGTCTGCAAGGCGCACAGCCGGGAATGTGAGGAAGCCTGGATCAAGCACGGGATCTTGACAGGTGTCAGGCACGAAGAGTTGATGCAGCGACTCATCCCCCTGGACTCTTCCTCCACACTCCAGGTGGTAGTGACTGAATGTCTGTCATACGAGGCCACCAAGTCCGCCACCTCTGCCTTACGGGCCCCACCTGCTGTGAGAGCTATCTCACAATACAAGAAGGATAAGAAGGCGGCCAACAACGCGAAGGCTGCCACACGTTCTTCCACGCCTCCGCCTAGTGCTTCCTGTGGCAGCTGTGGAAAGCAGCACAGCCCCAAGACTTGCCCGGCCGCCGACGCACTGTGTCGTGGATGTGACCGTAAGGGCCACTGGTCTAACACAGAAAGGTGCCCTGCACGTGGCCACAAGTGTCAGGCCTGCGGTCGCTATGGACACTACGACAAGTGCTGCCGCCAACCCAAGCCCAAAAGCCCGAGACGAGGAGGACAGCAGCGCACTTCCCTCGGGGTGGTTCGCACGCAGCCCCCTCCAGATGGCCCACGCAGCCCCAAGCAGCAGCGGAGTCACATCAGGAGGGTGGAATCGACCACACGCCCCAGGGCTACCCCTTCCCCTACTATCCGCGTCGCCGTCACACACGGTGATATGTCGGGTCACATCGAGGTGATACCGGACACCGGCGCCGATACTACGGTGATTGGGTTGAAGCACCTCCAGAAACTGGGCCTCACCAAACGCGGCCTGGGACCACCGCCGCAGCTGCAGTACTACAATGCGGACGGTTCCCAGATGCCGGACGCTGTGGGCTCCTTTCAAGCAGAGATCACCTACGGCGACAGGTCGTGTCACGGATGGATCGACGTGCAGCCTACTCTCGCTACACCCTTGTTGTCATGGGAGCACTGCAAGGAGTTAGGCGTGGTGCCCAGAGACTTTCCCGAGCAGATCCCAGCTGCTCGTTACACCGCCAGCAGGGTGCGTGAGTCGACGAGCGACGCGCCTGGTGCTGCCACACAGAGCTGCCCAGAACCCGCGTCCACCCCCTCCCCGCCTCCACCCAAGTCACGGCTGCTTCCTCTTCACAGCGAGACGTCTCCTTCAGCCGCAAGGGCCTACTTCCTGAAGGAGTACTCGGATGTGCTGGTGACGAAGGAGGCCCTACGGACCGCGCCACTGAAGGCTATGGCGGGTCCGCCTATGAGGCTACACCTGCGGGAAGATGCACAGCCGTTTGCCATACACACTCCCCGGTTGATTCCTCTTGCCTTCAGGGATTCAGTCAAGAAGGAACTGGATTCCATGGTGGCCCAGGGTGTCATCGTACCCGTTGGTGACGACCCATCCCCTTGGTGCCACCCTCTAGTCGCTGTGGCTAAGACTAACGGTGGAGTGCGGATTACTACCGACTTGTCTAAGCTTAACAGCCAGGTGTCCCGTCCCGCCCACCCTTCACCCACACCTTTTGCAGCTATACGGAGTGTGGATCCGAAGGTACGGCACTTCTCGACGATTGACGCCCTCTGTGGTTACTGGCAGATCCCACTGAAGAAGGAGGATCAGCCACTGACCACTTTCATCACGCCTTACGGACGCTTCCGCTACTGCCGTGGCCCTATGGGATTCGCTGCTATGGGGGACGCCTTCTGTCTCCGTGGTGACATGGCACTTCAAGGCGTGACCAACTGCGTGAAGGTAGTGGACGACGTCCTCCTTTACGATGAGGACTACCTGACGCATCTTCGCCGCATCGACGAGGTACTGACCAGGTGTAGGACGCACGGCATCACTCTGAATGCCGAGAAGTTCGTCTTGGCCGCACCTGCAGTGTCTTTCTGCGGCTACCGACTCTCAAGGGATGGCATTGCTGCGGACCCGGAGAAAGTTCGCGCCATAGCGGACTTTGCGAAACCTGCCAACCTTACGGATCTCAGGTCTTTCATGGGCCTGGTGAACCAGCTGGCAGAATTTTCCCCTGACGTCTCCGCCGCTGCCGGGCCTCTCCGCCCCCTGATGAGCCCCAAGAGGACGTTCACGTGGACCCCTGACCACGACCTCGCCTTTCATAAGGTGAAGGAGGCCCTGTCAAGTCCACCTATCCTCGCTACTTTCGACCCAGCGCTCCCCACCGTCCTCCAGACAGACGCCTCGCGCCTGTACGGGGTTGGTTACGCCCTTCTCCAGGATCACGGTGGAGGAAAGTACCGGCTCGTACAGTGTGGCTCTCGCTTCCTCACTGATGCTGAGTCTCGCTACGCTACCATCGAGCTGGAGCTGCTGGCAGTGGTATGGGCCTTATCGAAGTGCAAGTTCTACTTGATTGGCCTACAGCACTTCGACCTCATCACAGACCACAGGCCCTTGGTCCCCATTCTTAACCACTATTCGCTGGACGCCATCGAGAATCCCCGCCTCCAGCGCCTGAAGGAGAAGATTTTGGCCTTCGTCTTCACCGCGGCTTGGCGCGCAGGTAAGGAGTTGTGCATCCCGGATGCCCTCTCCTGCTCCCCAGTCAGCCGCCCTACACCTGAAGACGAGATGCCCAGCACCGAGGCCGGTTTCTCCGTCAGCAACATCGTCACCTTGCAGGCTGTACAATCCCTCGCCAGCACCCAGGCCTCAGTGTCGCCACCCGACAGCGATCTGGCCCTTGAGGAACTACGGACCGCGGCACGCGACGACCCCTCCTACACTCAGCTCTTGGAGAGTGTGAGGACTGGGTTCCCTCACTACCGTTTTGACCTCCACAACGCCCTACGCCCGTATTGGAAGATACGTGAGGACCTCTACGCAGATGGGGACCTCGTCCTGTATGGTGCCCGTGTGGTCGTCCCTGCAGCTCTCCGTCGTCACGTTCTGACCCGCTTACACGACAGCCATCATGGAGCAGAGGCCACCAAGCGCCGCGCAAGGCAGGCTGTGTACTGGCCCGGCATTGACGCGGATATCGTCAATACAGTCCGTGTCTGTGAGCCGTGCCAGATCATGCAGCCCAGTCAACAGCAAGAGCCCCTCTTGTGCGACGACGAACCCACCAGGCCCTTCGAGTCCGTGTCAGCTGATTTCTTCAGCACAGCTGGGAAACATTTCCTAGTTGTCACCGACCGACTCTCTGGCTGGCCTGTGGTGGTAATCTGTGGCTCGGACACGATGTCCGTGGCCACCATTCGCCACTTCCGGCACCTCTTTCGTGACCTGGGCGTCCCTGTACGTCTGCGGACGGACGGTGGGCCACAGTTCACCAGCCGGGACTTCACAGGATTCCTGGAGCGTTGGGGAGTCCGCCACATCGTGTCAACACCCCACTACCCACAGTCAAACGGCCATGCTGAGGCTGCGGTCAAAACAATCAAGCACCTTATCCTCAAGGTGGCCCCTTCAGGCAACATAGACTGTGAGGCGTTTGACAAAGGACTCCTGGAGTTACGTAATACTCCCACCCACACAGGGCGCTCCCCTGCCCAGATCCTGTATGGTCACCCTCTCCGCTCTTGCGTTCCTGCACACGCCAAGGCCTTTGCAAAGGAGTAGCAGACCAGAGCCGAGAGCTGCGACCGCCGCGCCGCTTCACGTGCCCAGGACGCCAAGGCTCGGTATGACGACCGTGCCCGCCCTCTTCAGCCACTGGAGATTGGTGCCCTTGCCCGCGTCCAGGACCCGACGACGACACGTTGGGACAAGGTGGGCATAGTGATGGGCGTCGGCCGGTCGCGGGACTACAAGGTCAGGATGCCGAATGGCCGTGTCTGGTGGAGGAACCGCCGCTTCCTCCGGCCAGTCCCACCCCCTGCTGCTGGCCCCCTGACCGAATACGAGTCACCTACACCTCACGAGGATCCGCCCCACAGTGCACCTCGACGCTCGGAGCGACTTAGAACTAAGAAGTCCGCTCAAGACAAAGACTATGAGCGTGAGGGGGGAGGGAGATGTAGGTTATGTATATAAGCTACTGTGCCGAGTAGCAACCCTGTACATAAGCTACTGTGCCGAGTAGCAACCCTGTACATAAGCTACTGTGCAGAGTAGCAACCCTGTACATAAGCTACTGTGCCGAGTAGCAACCCTGTACATAAGCTACTGTGCCGAGTAGCAACCCTGTACATAAGCTACTGTGCCGAGTAGCATTTATATATATAATCACGTGGCAACACTGCACGTGTTATGTGGCAACATTGCCCCGAGGCTGCCATATGGCAAGGCAGCCCCAGTCTGACTGTGTGAGCCGTGCATGGCACACGCCAGTCACCACTTGTATTACTCTCATCCATAATAAACGGACTCAGTGTTACTCAGTGTTTCCCTAGCCATCACTGCATTCTTCAGGGCACACTAGTAACTTTCAAACACCATCATCAGCCATAGGATCATCAATATCTTCATCCTCAATCACGCTCTCATTAGCCTCATAATCCCACAACAAGTCGTCTTCTGTTCCATCAAGAGCATTCGAAATCCCACATTTCTTAAAAGATTTCACCACAATTTCTGGTCTGATTGCGATCAGGGCGACCAGGGCTCTGCCATATCAGCTAGACGGTACACGTGTTTTTCGAATCGTTTTCAGTTAAAAAACTGTTGCATCACAAGTGAATAAGGATAGAATATTATTGTAATACAACAGTTTTTTAACTGAAAACCATTCAAAAAGTAATTACGGTAACATCTTTTGAACGAAAGAAAGCGAAAGTCATTGTTTTCGTCGCGATTTTATCCCACTTTCCACTGTAATACGTACGTCATTTCACTAAAAATATTACATTTCCATATTCTCAGAAATAAATAGTAGTTTTGCTGAAACGTAATGTATTTCAATGTAAATTAGGATAAACTACATGAAAACAAAAGATTTTACCTAACCTTCCGATATTCAAGATATGTTACTCGTTTTTTTAATAGTTTTCTGTTAAAATACTGTTATATTAGTGATATTCTATTCATTCTGTTCTTGATATAACACATTCACGGAAATGTAAGATCCTTGCTGAAATGACGTACGTATTACAGTGGAAAGTGGGATAAAATCGTGACGAAAGCAATGACTTTCTCTTTCTTTCATTCAAAAGATGTTACCGTAATCGCTTTTCGAATGGTTTTCAATTGAAAAACTGTTGTATTACAATAATATTCCCTCCTAATTGACTTGAATAAATACTTGAATGGAAATATACAATATTTTTGTTGAAACTACCCGAGTTTCAGTGTAAAGTGTCGTAATAATAAATGGTAAACAATTTGCCTTCGGCACTCGGTGTTTCAGGCACGGCGAGCCTCAGTTTATAGGACGTAGAGTGTTCTTATCGAAGGATTTGTTGTTCCAATACCCTCAAAAACTTTGGTCGACCTATAAACAAGGAATATCATAAATTAACGATTTTTTGGTCAAAACATCAGGGTCGACCTATAAACGAGGGAGGGTTATAGACGAGTATATAAGGTATATATATATATATATATATATATATATATATATATATATATATATATATATATTATTTCATGTAGATCCACAATGAAAACGTGGATAAGATAAATCTTGATAAAATCAATATAGTGGAGTCAACGGAAAGACTCTTAGTTGTTTATTCAAGACATCTTCAGAGGCAACTGAAGATGTCTTGAATAAAGACGAAAGCTAAGGTGCTCCGTTGATTCCATTCGCCAAGTTCCACATAAGGTCGGATTGCCGAGTCTTGACGAAGAAAGATATTCTGCTTTATGTTTATATTAAACTCAGATATGTACTACACTTATATAAATGGCGTGACTGTTAGTGAAATAAACATTCATTGTTACAAGTTTTAAAGGCATGTACAAGTGAAGAAAAATGAAAATAATTACCCCAAAGTAGCTCAAACTTACCGAAAAGTATATCCTACAGCTATGTTAAATACCCCAAAGTAACAGAAACATCGGAACACCTATCCAAAATGAAGGTATAATTACCCAAAAGAAGTTTAAACTTACCCAAAAGTAAATTCTGATATTCTGCTTTATCTTCCTATTAAACTCAGATATGTACTACACTTATATACTGCAAATAGCGTGACTATTAGTGAAATTCATTGTTATAAGTTTTAAAAGCACTTGGATGTGAAGGAAAATGAAAATATAATTACCTAAAAGTAGCGTAAACTTACCCAAAAGTAAGACCTACGGCTATGTTAAATACCCCAAAGTAACAGAAACATCTGAAAACCTATCCAAAATGAAGGTAGAATTACCCAAAAGTAGTTTAAACTTACCCAAAAGTAAATCATACGGCTATGTTAATCACCCCAAAGTAATAGAAACATGGGACACCTATCCAAAATGAAGGTATAATTACCCAAAAATAGTTTAAACTTACCCAAAAGTAGTTTAAACTTACCCAAGAGTAAGTCCTACGGCTATGTTAAATACCCCAAAGTAACAGAAACATCCGAAATCTGTCCAAAATAAAGGTAGAATTACCCAAAAGTAGTTTAAACTTACCCAAAAAATAAATAAAACTTAACCGTAATAAATCCTTCGGCTGTGTCAAGTACTCAAAGTACGTACTAGAACATCAGGAACCCTATCCGAAAAGGTATAATTACACAAAGGTATCATAAACTAACCCAAAGATAAATCCTATGACTCTCAATAGGTTCATAACAATGAATCTGTCATAATCTACATACGCAGCTTAATGGAATAATTTCCTTGAAGACAATGAGCGGAGCTTATGGCATCAGTTAAAATTATGCACAAACAACAACGCGGCACAAGGCTGAACTGGATTTAATTGTCTTCATTCGTGCTTTAACATTTATTTCCACATGAAGAGGATAATAAATCTGATTAAAGGGTGTTTGTTTGATTGATGTTGTTGTTGTTTTTTTGGCTGGTATGGCTTACCGCTGATGAGTATTCACATGTTTACCTACGCAGATAGTCATAGGATATACTTTTCGGTAAGTTTAAGCTACTTTGGGGTAATTATTTTCATTTTTCTTCACGTGTACATGCTTTTAAAACTTGTAACAATGAATGTTTATTTCACTAATAGTCACGCCATTTATATAAGTGTAGTACATATCTGAGTTTAATATAAACATAAAGCAGAGTATCTTCCTTCGTCAAGACTCGGCAATCCGACCTTATACGGAACTTGGCGAAGTGCATCACGATGGATCTGAGATATCTCCCTTGTTCACGAACTCTTTGGAATTTAGCGTTCGCCAATACTGAAAATTTTTCAATGTTTATTATTTCATCTTACAAATTGTTTTTACAAAATTACACTAAAAATATTATTAGACAGGTTTTGTGTATGTATAACAGATATTCGTTTAGGTTTTACCCAGATTTAATATACTTTTGGGTACTTTTGGGTACATTTGGGTACATTTTTCGCTGTTTATTATTTCATCTTACAAATTATTTTTACAAAATTACACTAAAAATATTATTTGACATGTTTTGTGTATGTATAGAAGATATTCGTTAAGATTTTACCCTGATTTAATATACTTTTGGGTACTTTTGGGTAATTCGTTGGATCCCATAACCATAGCTGGGTATGTTAACCCATAGCTGGGTAGTTAGGTCAGGTTTTATTAGGTTCTGCACAATAATATCATGACATTATACCTGACCTAACATACCCAACTATAGGTATGTTAGGTAGGTTTTATTAGGTTCTGCATAATAATATCATAATATTAAACCTGACCTAATTTGCTTCATGTTACTAAATCTCAAGAGGTTATTTCCTCCTGTGAATATTGATGTGGTAGACTTTTCTTGCTTATGTCAGAGATGTTTTTATATTGAGTCAACTAACTTCCTCTAGAGAGGATGTACTTTATCATCCAAAGTTTCGGTGCCAGGAGAATTGTTCCTCACATGATGACATCTTCTGCTGAGGGGGAGGGATGAGCTCAGGTGTCTGGAAAGAAAGTCACAATTTGGGTTAGAAAAAGTCAGGGAAAAAACACATCTCTTAAATAGCCTAAATAATGTTAAGTTAGGTTAAGGTTTGTGACTTTTTTCCTACATTCTGGGATGATGACACATCATGGAGAACCAGATCATTGTGCTCACTCAGTAAAAGTTTATTGATTCATCCAAGTACTGTACCCAGGTCCACACTGACACTTCCCTGGCCTAACCTCCATCTAATGAATGAACATTTACAAGGTAAAAACAGCACTTTGATGTATGTGGGTGACGTGTAATGTATTTTAACTGGTAAGTCTGTTTTAATACATAGAATGCAAATCTGTTGAGGAAGTACACTTCAAATATATACATGGAACAGTTGATAGCTGTTTTGGTATGACAGTGATTGTTTTCATTAAGTTCTGGAACTTTTAAGTGGCAGGTCTTGATGTAAAGACTTTTTGGCATTTTCTGTTTTAAATGCTGAGAGCAGGTATATACACAGATATAATCTGAGAGAATATATTGTGAATTATCTTCAAGGAAGTGTTGTGAATATCACTTCTATTAAGTGTGAACTTCCCTGTCGAGTGGTATGGAGAGAACTGCCCCTCTCTGGGGTGTGAGAGAGTGGTAGCGAGCGAGCAGTGTTTACTGAATCGGCTGACCCTGGCTTGAGGCCTGCGATAGATGCAACCTCAGTGATCTAGTCATAAACAATATGGTGAATCACTTGGTGAATAATTTGATAAATAACTTGGAGTTAGGGGTACTGTATATTTATATAAACCAAAGGTGCTGTTACAATCTTGTAAACCAACCAAACCTGTTTTAACCTATTGTGAAGACTGTGTATTGTAATACTGTACTGTATTACCTTTTTTCATAGATATTAGTAATTAATAAGGGCTGAGTCCCATAGGTAATGCAGTTAATATTGCATTCTTTATAAGTAATAACTATTTGCTTCATCGTACAGAACATAAAAACAATCTGATGTTGTGACTTCACTCTCCCTTCACTTGCTGAACAGTTCTCTGGGTTTCATTGTTCTTTGTGGACAGCAATTTTTTCCTCCCAAAGTATTGAGTAGGTGGGCTCTTCCTTGAAACTTGGAATGACACAAGGTAGCTCCTGCAAGATGCACATTATTAAATTGTTTCCACATTCTGATGAAAAGGTGAAGCAGCTGAGAGGATACAGGGTTTACCTTCAGTCTTAAGCGTTCGCCAATACTGAAAATTTTTCGCTGTTTATTATTTCATCTTACAAATTATTTTTACAAAATTACACTAAAAATATTATTAGACATGTTTTGTGTATGTATAACAGATATTCGTTAAGATTTTACCCTGATTTAATATACTTTTGGATACTTTTGGGTACATTTGGGTACATCTTTCGCTGTTTATTATTTCATCTTACAAATTATTTTTACAAAAGACACTAAAAATTTTATTAGACATGTTTTGTGTATGTATAACAGATATTCGTTAAGATTTTACCCTGATTTAATATACTTTTGGGTACTTTTGGGTACATTTTTCGCTGTTTATTATTTCATCTTACAAATTATTTTTACAAAATTACACTAAAAATTTTATTAGACATGTTTTGTGTATGTATAACAGATATTCGTTAAGATTTTACCCTGATTTAATATACTTTTGGGTACATTTGGGTACTTTTGGGTAATTCGTTGGACCGATGGTTATGTTAGGTCAGGTTTAATATCATATTATTGTAGACTAAATTTCATCCAATTCATCAAACTCCTTCTGGTGGTAGCCGTTATCTACACCTTTATCATAAACTGTATATATAAGTCATACATAATTTAATAAACAACTCACAGTGACATTGACGCAGCGAAGTATTAAATCCTCCAAGTTTGTATTTTAATTAACACATTTTGGTCGACTAAATGTTTACATAAGAATGGAGGAAACTGCAGCCGGCCTATTGACCCATACTGGGCAGTCCCGTTATACCCAACCCCTATTGCTCATATAAGCATCCAACCTATGTTTGAAGCTATCCAGCGTATTCGAGTAAATGATAATATTTGGTAACTTGTTCCATTCATCCACTACTCTGTTTCCAAACCAGTGTTTACCTATTTCACGCCGAAATCTAAATTTGTCTAATTTAAAACCGTTGTTGCGAGTTCGCTCCTGGTTGGATAGTTTGAGTACCTTTGTGTTACGAACCCCGCCACCAATTGTCATGATCTACCTACCCAGCACTACGAACCACGCCATCTATTGTCTTGATCTACCTACCCAGCACCACGAGCAATGCCATCTAGGGACGAAACACGAGTATGACTCGTCTTAGTTACCACTCCCGGGTTTCCCTTCTCCATATCCTGGTTGTTGCTCACCTCCTCAAAGTCTTCTTTGTCAGCTCCAATTCGAGGAGAGAGCACTTCACTCTGGGAAGTGACCACAGGATCACCTATCCTGGAAACATACGGCACAGTGACTACCTACCGTCTTCTACAATACTCAGCCTTGCTCGTCAGCCATCTCAGCTCCGCACTTAAGTATTTGTAATCTTATATTGCCTCCCCCACGTCCACCTTGCTTCAAATTATTGTATGTTGTATAAATATGTATATACTGTTAATGTTTAGGTTAAGTATGGTTAAGGGTAAATTATAGATAGCCGAATATTTTGTTAAGGAATTTATGGTACTTTATTATACACAACAAAAACTCGCATCCTTTGTCTACCCTTTTATAGTCCGATTGTCTTTGTTTTTTTTTTGGGTTGTTGCCTGTTGGGATCTGGGTAGACTTTTAACTATATTCTAAATCCCCAACTCGTAACACTTTGTAATGTCCCCTTTGTTTAACCTTGACTTCCATTTATACACCTCTATCATGTCGCCCCTCACTCTATGTCTCTCGAGGGAGTGCAAATTAAGATGCTTTGACCTGTCTCTGTACTCAAGGTTCCTAATGCCCGGGATTAGTCTTGTCATTCTCCTCTGGATTCTTTCCAAGGATTCTATATCCATTCTGTAATACGGTGACCAGAACTGAACTGTATAATCCAGGTGAGGTCTCACAAGCGCTAGATATAATTTTAAGATGACCTCGCTAGTCTTGTAACTAACACTCCTTTGAATGAACCCAAAGACACTCCTTTGTATGAACCCAGTTCTAGTAACACTAAGTAATAATAAACTATCACCAGGTGGTTATATTAACACTAAGTAATAATAAACTATCACTAGGTAGTTCTAGTAACACTAAGTAATAATAAACTATCACCAGGTAGTTATATTAACACTAAGTAATAATAAACTATCACCAGGTGGTTCTAGTAACACTAAGTAATAATAAACTATCACTAGGTAGTTCTAGTAACACTAAGTAATAATAAACTATCACCAGGTAGTTATATTTACACTAAGTAATAATAAACTATCACCAGGTGGTTCTAGTAACACTAAGTAATAATAAACTATCACTAGGTAGTTCTAGTAACACTAAGTAATAATAAACTATCACCAGGTGGTTCTAGTAACACTAAGTAATAATAAACTATCACCAGGTAGTTATATTAACACTAAGTAATAATAAACTATCACCAGGTGGTTCTAGTAACACTAAGTAATAATAAACTATCACCAGGTAGTTCTAGTAACACTAAGTAATAATAAACTATCACCAGGTAGTTATAGTAACACTAAGTAATAATAAACTATTACCAGGTAGTTATATTAACACTAAGTAATAATAAACTATCACCAGGTGGTTCTAGTAACACTAAGTAATAATAAACTATCACTAGGTAGTTCTAGTAACACTAAGTAATAATAAACTATCACCAGGTGGTTCTAGTAACACTAAGTAATAATAAACTATCACCAGGTAGTTCTAGTAACACTAAGTAATAATAAACTATCACCAGGTGGTTCTAGTAACACTAAGTAATAATAAACTATTACCAGGTAGTTATATTAACACTAAGTAATAATAAACTATCACCAGGTGGTTCTAGTAACACTAAGTAATAATAAACTATCACCAGGTAGTTATATTAACACTAAGTAATAATAAACTATCACCAGGTGGTTCTAGTAACACTAAGTAATAATAAACTATCACCAGGTAGTTATATTAACACTAAGTAATAATAAACTATCACCAGGTGGTTCTAGTAATACTAAGTAATAATAAACTATCACTAGGTAGTTCTAGTAACACTAAGTAATAATAAACTATCACCAGGTGGTTCTAGTAACACTAAGTAATAATAAACTATCACCAGGTAGTTATATTAACACTAAGTAATAATAAACTATCACCAGGTGGTTCTAGTAACACTAAGTAATAATAAACTATCACCAGGTAGTTCTAGTAACACTAAGTAATAATAAACTATCACCAGGTAGTTATATTAACACTAAGTAATAATAAACTATCACCAGGTGGTTCTAGAAACACTAAGTAATAATAAACTATCACCAGGTAGTTCTAGTAACACTAAGTAATAATAAACTATCACCAGGTAGTTATATTAACACTAAGTAATAATAAACTATCACCAGGTGGTTCTAGTAATACTAAGTAATAATAAACTATCACTAGGTAGTTCTAGTAACACTAAGTAATAATAAACTATCACCAGGTGGTTCTAGTAACACTAAGTAATAATAAACTATCACCAGGTAGTTATATTAACACTAAGTAATAATAAACTATCACCAGGTGGTTCTAGTAACACTAAGTAATAATAAACTATCACTAGGTAGTTCTAGTAACACTAAGTAATAATAAACTATCACCAGGTGGTTCTAGTAACACTAAGTAATAATAAACTATCACCAGGTAGTTATATTAACACTAAGTAATAATAAACTATCACCAGGTAGTTCTAGTAACACTAAGTAATAATAAACTATCACCAGGTGGTTCTAGTAACACTAAGTAATAATAAACTATCACCAGGTAGTTATATTAACACTAAGTAATAATAAACTATCACCAGGTGGTTCTAGTAACACTAAGTAATAATAAACTATCACTAGGTAGTTCTAGTAACACTAAGTAATAATAAACTATCACCAGGTGGTTCTAGTAACACTAAGTAATAATAAACTATCACCAGGTAGTTATATTAACACTAAGTAATAATAAACTATCACCAGGTAGTTCTAGTAACACTAAGTAATAATAAACTATCACCAGGTAGTTATAGTAACACTAAGTAATAATAAACTATCACCAGGTAGTTATAGTAACACTAAGTAATAATAAACTATCACCAGGTGGTTCTAGTAACACTAAGTAATAATAAACTATCACTAGGTAGTTCTAGTAACACTAAGTAATAATAAACTATCACCAGGTGGTTCTAGTAACACTAAGTAATAATAAACTATCACTAGGTAGTTCTAGTAACACTAAGTAATAATAAACTATCACCAGGTGGTTCTAGTAACACTAAGTAATAATAAACTATCATCAAGTAGTTATAGTAACACTAAGTAATAATAAACTATCATCAAGTTGTTATAGTAACACTAAGTAATAATAAACTATCATCAAGTTGTTATAGTAACACTAAGTAATAATAAACTATCATCAGGAAATTATAGTAACACTAAGTAATAATAAACTATCATCAAGTTGTTATAGTAACACTAAGTAATAATAAACTATCATCAGGAAGTTATAGTAACACTAAGTAATAATAAACTATCATCAGGAAATTATAGTAACACTAAGTAATAATAAACTATCATCAAGTTGTTATAGTAACACTAAGTAATAATAAACTATCATCAAGTTGTTATAGTAACACTAAGTAATAATAAACTATCATCAGGAAGTTATAGTAACACTAAGTAATAATAAACTATCACCAGGTAGTTATGACCTTTTAATATATTAAACACTATCACCGGGATAGTTCACTAGTAACACTAAAGTAATAATAAAAACTATCACCAGAAGTGATTAATAACATAAAGTAATAATAAACTAACCACCAATTGGTTCTAGTAACACTGAAAGTAAGCAATAAACTATCACCGGAAATTGATTATGACACTAAGTAATAATAAACTATCACCAAGAGTAGTTCTAGTAACATAAGTAATAATAAACTATCACCAAGAGTAGTTATATTAACACTAAGTAATAATAAACTATCACAGGTAAGTTATAAGTAACACTAAGTAATAATATGAAAACTATTACCAGGTAGTTATAAGTAACACTAAAGTAATAATAAACTATCACCAGGTAGTTCTAGTAACACTAAGTAATAATAAACTATCACAGGTAGTTGTAATGCTTCTAAGTAATAATAAACTATTGCAAGGTAGTTATAATAGTAGCACTAGTAGCCATAGCTTTCATACAGGTAGTTCACAAGTAACACTAAGTAATAATAAGCAGCTTCCATCACCAGGTAGTTCTGTTAACACTAAGAAATAATAGAAACTACCACCAGGTAAGTTATGTAAGTAACACTAAGTAATAATAAACTATACAAGTGATTATATAACACTAAATAATAATAAACTATTACCCAGAGTAGTTATAATAGCAGTAATAATAAACTATCGCAAAATTGGTTTCTAAGTAACACTAAGTAATAATAAATATCACCCAGAGTAGTTATATTAACATAAGTAATAATAAACTATTACCAGGTAGTTATATTAACACTAAGTAATAATAAACTATCACCAGGTGGTTCTAGTAACACTAAATAATAATAAACTATCGCCAGGTAGTTTTCTAAGCACTAAGTAATAATAAACTATCACCAGGTAAAGATTTATATTAACACTAAAGTAATAATAAGAAACTATCACCAGGTAGTTCACAAGTAACACTAAAGTAATAATAAACTATCACCAGGTAGTTATTTAACACTAAAGTAACCAATAAACTATACCAGGTGGTTCACAATAACACTAAGTAATAATAAACTATTGCAGAGTAGTTATAGTAACACTAAGTAATAATAAACTATCACCAGGTAGTTATGTATTAACACTAAGTAATAATAAACTATCACCAAGTGATTATAACACTAAGTAATAATAAACTATCACCAGGTAGTTGTGTAAGTAATAATAAACTATTACCAGAGTAGTTATATTAGCACTAATGAAAAATAATAAACTATCTGGGCAGTTCATGCTTTAAGTAATAATAAACTATCGCAAGGTAGTTCTAGTAACACCTAACAAGTAATAATAAACTATCGCAGGTAGATTGCATTAACGCTAAGTAATAAACTATCACCAAGAGTAGTTCTAAGCTAACATAAGTAATAATAAACTATCACAAGTAGTTCATTAACACTAAGTAATAATAAGCCACTCTTGAGTGGTTCTAGTAACACTAAGTAATAATAAACTATCATAGGTAGTTCCTAGTAACACTAGTAATAATAAGCTATCACCCAGGTAGTTATGCTAACACTAAGTAATAATAAACTATTACCAGAGTAGTTATAGTAACACTAAGTAATAATAAACTATCGCAAGTAGATTCTAGTAACACTAAGTAAACCGTAAACATCACCCAGGTAGTTATAGTAACACTAAGTAATAATAAACTATTACCCAGGTAGTTATAGTAACACTAAGTAATAATAAGCTATCACCAGGAAGTTATAGTAACACTAAGTAATAATAAACTATCTTGGAAGTAGTTATAGTAACACTAAGTAATAATAAATATCACCAGAGTGGTTCTAGTAACACTAAGTAATAATAAACTATCACCAGGTAAGTTATATTAACACTAAAAGTAATAATAAACTAGCTATTACCAGGTAGTTATATTAAACACTAAGTAATAATAAACTATTACCAAGTAGATTTCTAAATAGCATAAAGTAATAATAAACTTATCACCAATTGGTTTCTAGTAACACTAGTAATAATAAACTATCACCCAGGTAGTTATAAGTAACACTAAATAATAAACTATGCCAGAGTGGTTCTAGTAACACTAAGTAATAATAAACTATCACCAGGTAGTTTATTAACTAAGTAATAATAAACTATCACCAGTAGTTATAAACAACACTAAGTAATAATAAACTATCACAGGTAGTTATAAAGCAACACTAAAGTAATAATAAACTATCACCAGAGTAGTTATAGTAACACTAAGTAATAATAAACTATTACCAGGTAGTTATAGTAACACTAAGTAATAATAAACTATCACTAGGTAGTTCTAGTAACACTAAGTAGCCATATGACTATCACCAGGTAGTTATAGTAACACTAAGTAATAACCAAAACTATCACCAGGTGGTTCTAAGCCAACGCACTAAGTAATAATAAACTATCACCCAGGTAGTTTCTGAAAAGTAACATAAGTAATAATAAACTATCACCAGGTGATTTATATTAACACTAAGTAATAATAAACTATCACCAGGTGGTTATGTAACACTAAATAATAATAAACTATCACAGGTGGTTCTAAGTAACACTAAGTAATAATAAACTATACCAGGTAGTTATAAGCAACACTAAGTAATAATAAGCTATTACCAGGTAGTTATAGTAACACTAAGTAATAATAAACTATCTTGGGTAGTTCTGGCCTTTAAGTAATAATAAACTATCACCAGGTAGTTATAATACCAACACTAAGTAATAATAGAAAACTATCACCAGGTGGTTCTTGTAACAAGTAATAATAAACTATCACTAGAGTGATTTCTAGTAACGCTAAGTATTAATAGAAACATCACCAGGTGATTATATTAACACTAGTAATAATAAACTATCACCAGAGTGGTTCTAAGTAACACTAAAGTAATAATGACTATCACTAGGTAGTTCTGAAAGTAACGCTAAGTAATAATAAACTATCTACCGTTCTAGTAACACTAAGTAATAATAAACTATCACCAGAGTGATTTATATTAACACTAAATAATAATAAACTATCACTAGAGTAGTTCTAAGTAACACTAAGTAATGTAAAATATCACCAGGTAGTTATATTAGCACTAAATGACAATAAATATCTTGAGTGGTTCTAGTAACACTAAGTAATAATAAACTATCACTAGGTAATTAAAGTAACACTAAATAATAAACTATCACCAGGTAGTTATATTTACACTAAATAATAAAGCTATCTTAGGTGGTTTATTGGCACTAAGTAAATAATAAAACTATCACTAGGTAAGTTCTAGTAACACTAAGTAATAATAAACTATCACCAGGTGGTTCTAGTAACACTAAGTAATAATAAATATCACCAGGTAGAATTTATAATAGCACCCTAAGTAATAATAAACTATCACCAGGTGGTTCTAAGTAACACTAAGTAATAATAAACTATCACCAGGTAGTTCTAGTAACACTAAGTAATAAACTATCACTTGAGTAGTTATAGTAACACTAAGTAATAATAAACTATTACCAGGTAGTTATATATTAACACTAAAGTAATAATAAACTATCACCAGGTGGTTTCCTAGTAACACTAAGTAATAATAAACGCTATCACTAAATGGATTCAAAGCAACGCTAAGTAATAATAAACTATCACAGAGTGGTTCTAGTAACACTAAAGTAATAATAAGCTATCACCAGGTAGTTCTAAGTAACACTAAGTAATAATAAACTATCACCAGGTATTCTGAAAGTAACACTAAAGTAATAATAAACTATTACCAGGTAGTTATATTAACACTAGTAATAAACTATCACCAGGTGGTTCTAGTAACACTAAGTAATAATAAACTATCACCAGGTAGTTGTAACACTAAGTAATAATAAACTATCACCAAGTGGTTCCTATTAACTACTAAATGTGTGAAAGCTATCACAGAGTATATAACACTAAGTAATAATAAAACTATCACAGGTGGTTCTAGTAATGCCTAAAGTAATAATAAACTATCACTGGGTAGTTCCGTAACACTAAGTAATAATAAACTATCGCAGGTGGTTCTACATTAACATAAGTAATAATAAGCTTCTCACCCAGGTAGTTATAATAACACTGGTAATAATAAGCTATCGCAAATTTAGTTCAGTAACTTTAAGTAATAATAAACTATCTTAGGTAGTTCTAGTAACACTAAAGTAATAATAAACTATCTGGTAGATTATATTAACACTAAACAACCATCATTATCTTGAATTGGTTCTAGAAACACTAAGTAATAATAAACTATCGCAAGAGTAGTTCCTAGTAACACTAAGTAATAATAAACTATCACCAGGTAGTTATATTAACACTAAGTAATAATAAACTATCGCAATTTCTAAGTAATACTAAAAGTAATAATAAAGCTTCATCACTGGGTAGTTCTAGTAACACTAAGTAATAATAAACTATCACCCAGAATAGTTTAGTAACTTTAAGTAATAATAAAAAACTATCTACTTGGTAGTTATATTAACACTAAGTAATAATAAACTATCACCCAAGGGTGATTTCTAAGCAACACTAAGTAATATAGCAAACTATCACTAGGTAAGTTCTAGTAACACTAAGTAATAATAAACTATCACCAAATTAGTTCCTAGTAACACCCCTAAGTAATAAACTATCACCAGGTAGTTATATAACATAAGTAATAATAAACTATCGCAGGTAGTTAAGTAACACTAAGTAATAATAAACTATCACCAGTAGTTCCTAGTAACACTAAATGTAATAAGCTATCACCCAGTTAGATTATAATAGCACTAAATGTAATAAACTATCACTTGAGTGGTTCTAGTAACACTAAGTAATAATAAACTATCACTAGAGTAGTTCTAGTAACTTTCAAAGTAATAATAAACTACTCTACTTAGGGTGAACCTGGTAGCACTAAGTAATAATAAACGCTATCACCAAGTGGTTGTAACACTAAGTAATAATAAACTATCACCAGGTAGTTCTAGTAACACTAAGTAATAATAAACTATACTGAGTAGTTATAGTAACACTAAGTAATAATAAACTATCACCAGGGTAGTTATAGTAACACTAAGTAATAATAAAAGCTATCACCAGGTGGTTTACAACAACACTGAAAAGTAATAATATAAATATCACTAGGTAGTTCTAAGTAACACTAAGTAATAATAAACTATCTTAAGGTGGTTCTAGTAACACTAAATAACCGTAACTATCTACTAAATAGTTCTGGTAACACTAAGTAATAATAAACTATCGCAGGTAATTTCTAGTAACACTAAGTGACAATAAACTATCATCAAGTAGTTATGGTAACACTAAGTAATAATAAACTATCATCAAGTTGTTATAGTAACACTAAATAATAAACTATCATCAGGAAATTATAGTAACTTTTAAATGACAATAAACTATCATCAGAAGTTGTTATAGTAACACTAAGTAAATAATAAACTATCATCAAGGAAATTCATAATAACATAGCTAATAATAAACTATCATCAGGAAATTATAGTAACGCACAAGTAATAATAAACTATCATCAAGAGTTGTTATAGTAACACTAA
>NW_024748870.1:456686-511686 GCF_018991925.1 Homarus americanus
AAAATACGGGCAAAGCCTAAGTAATTACTTTAAATATCTAATTGTTTAAAAAGTCATAATAACTAATTTGTGAACCCAGATTTAAAAATCAGGTAAAGCAGTACCCTTGTACCTTTGTAGGATATTTAAAACTATTTTTTACCCTCAAGTGCCGAAGAGAAAGGTATATTAGGTCAGGCATATTTGACAAATATTTTGACAACGTGAAAACTAACTTCATATAGTAAAGATGGTCAACATATTTAAGACCATCCATAAAGGCCTTTAAAACTTACGGGCACAAAGGAAATCTACTTAAAATATTCTCACACTAGCACACAACACAATTACAGTGTGTGGGGTTATGAGATATCTGTCTCACACTTAGGATGGGATGCAGAAAGGAAACTCACAATGTTCTCACTGTATACATATTGTATTGATGTACAATGCAGCTTGTTGGGTAGGTGGCATGGTAATAAGCGTTGAGTAGAGAGAGCTGGGTGGTGAGGGTGCCCGGAGTGAGGGCACGCGGGCTGAGGGACGCCTAGGTCGCCGGCGGGAGCGGAGCCAGGCTGGCGCGGAGGTGCTGCTTGCTGGTGGCACTGGAGTAGAAAAGAGGGTGGTCACAGCGGTGTCAGGCCTTATAAGGCGTGGTAGGCGTGGTAGAGGAAGCTGACCCCTGCCCGTGGGCGGCGCTGGAGGCGTAGACTGGGAATTCGAGAAGGTTCGGTGCTTGTAGGGGAGAAATCCACTACAACATAAGAACATAAGAAGAAGAAGTGAACATGAGTCTGCACATAGGCCGGTTGGCTTGCGCATGGCAGCTCCTGTCGAGAGTTACTACCACTCTCTATCATCCATGAATCTATCTACCTTTTGAAACTTTTCCAGAGTTCCTGCACTTACTACAAAGTTGCTAAGCTTGTTGTTCCACTGTCCACCAACTTATTTGTGAACCAGTTTCTTCCTATCTCCTCCTAAAACCTAAAAACCTTATCCAACTTGAATCCGTTGTTCCGAGTCCATCCTGCCGGATATTATAAGAACTTTACCTTATATCCCCTTATTGATTCCTTTCACCCACTTAAATACTTTTTATCATGTTCCCCCGCACCTTCGTCTTCTTCTAGGAATGCACTTAAGTTTTTAACCTATCCTGATATGGAAAGTTTCTAAGTCCCCGGAATCACTTTTGACTCTCTTCGCTACCGACTCTAGTGAATTATATCCATTCTATAATAGGGCACCAGAACTGAACCGATAATCGAGGTGCGGCCTGACTAGCGCAAGAATATAGTTGCAATAAGACCTCTGCACTCTTGTTACTTACACTTCTAGATATAAAACCCAATACTGCTTGCCGTATTTCGAACATTAACGCACTGTTTTCAGGCCGTAGGTCCGGCCTATCAAGTGCCCCTAGGTCTCTCACAAGGCGACTTCTCTGTGTTGCTGTATACACAAGTATTTGTTCTTCCAATAAGTACGCTGCATTTGCTGGTGTTGAAGTTCATTTGCCAGCCTTCAGACCACCCCTGCAGTTTATTTAGATCCTCCTGTAATGCATTTGCATCCTGCCCCTGAATTAATTTGCCGCCCCTATTTTGTGTCATCCGCAAACTTGCTTATATCACTGCTGATCCCAGTATCTAGATCGTTAATGTAGATTATGAACAAGAGGGGCCTAGTACTGACCCCCTGGGGAACCCCTAATTGTTACACGGCCCCACTCAGATTTAACACCATCTACGCTGACCCTCTGCGTTCTTCATCGGTGAGAGCCATGATTTTATCCAATTTAAAACTTTCCCTCGATACCATGTGAAGTCCTCCTTTTCTCAGAAGCCTCTGATGCGGTACTCTGTCAAATGCTTTGCTAAAGTCTAAGTAAATAACATCGTAATTTTCGTCATTATCTACTACCTCGAAGACATTCCTAAAACGTTAGCAGATTTGTTAGACAAGATTTTCCCCTTTAAACCCATGTTGAGAGTCGTACTTGAATTTTTAAACGGTGATCCCAGACCCTTAATAAAAACTAAAACCACAAAGATATACACTGTACTGTACCTTATGTTATAGCAGAAAGTTTTCAATGTGGTGCAGCAAGAGACCCGTTAACCAAAACAAACCTTCGTCTTGTGGCCCATATCTCACATCTTCACGTTCACCATCCTGGAATGAATAACATTTTAACAACTAATAAATTAAATACTCTGGGCAGTAATATTATATAATATGTATACAGTACTGGACAGTATTATTTTATACAGGAACTCATTAAATCTTCAAACATTTAAATTCAATATTATGGTTAAATTAAGAAATTTCCATAAAACTTATTAAAGAAAATAAAGAAACACTTTAGAAAATCTTACCTCGACGAATGACACGAGGAACTTCATTAACCATGATCAGCGAGGCAGCAATATGGTAGTTGTCTGAACACTATAGTAAGAAGCAATTGGAGCCGTAAACTGTAAACAAATTAACCCTGTTACTCTTTTTGTAGAAACTCAAATAATTTTTTGTTTCAACATGTTGGAGACGAAACCACCTTGTAAGGGATTGCCAACACGGTTTTATGTCGGGGCGCTCCTGCTTAACACAATTGCTCAAGGTATTGGATATTTAGACCTATATTCTGGAACAGGGTGATAATATCGACAATATTTACCTAGATTTTGCCAAGGCTTTCGACAGTGTACCCCAAGAGAGGCTGAAAATCAAACTGGAAGGGTACGGAATTCGGGGAAATGTCCTAGCATGGATAGAAGACTTTCTACATGACCGCAAGCAGTGTGTGGCGATTAATGGCACGAAATCATCATCCATACCTGTCACAAGCGGGGTACCACAGGGCAGTGTATTGGGCCCGCTGTTGTTTGTTTGTTTCATAAATGACATGCCTGACGTTGTACACTCCTCCATGCAAATGTTTGCCGATGATGCCAAGTCATTTCGGGAAATCAAGAACCAAATGGATTGTGAAGAGCTGCAGAAGGACCACAAGTTAACTCTGGTCAACAACTTTCTTAATACCACTTACTAGTCACTTATGAATAACACCTGGTAAATTCACAAGTTATATCCCACTGCCATAAGGGTTTAATTATCTATAAACGCCGATATTGTGAAGCATCTTGTGATTTTTCCTTTCCCAGAGAATTTAAATACCACCGAAGACATGATTTGGTTAGGTTAGGTTTGAAAGCCACCAAATTGTTATTTTCCCCGAGAATTAAAACCTCACCATCGGACACATTATTTGGTTAGGTTAGGATCCCACCAAATACAGTGACAAAAATGTAAATTTCCTGTCAAAAAATAAACTGTAAATTTACAGTAAGTTCCCAAAATGTCTCAAATGCTAATTTTTTACTACAAACTGTAATTTAACCATAAATAAAAAGTACCACATTCTTATAACCAAATTTTGTAGACCCTTTGTGCATACCCTAAATGAACGCTGTAATTACCTATAATCTCTGCCTGAAGTGTTTTTTTTTCAGTAAAGGACTCAAACATTGAGTTCCAAAAATATAAAGAACTTTACTTTTTTGAACAACCCTAAAAAATATATATATATACAGGTTAACTCTCTAGTCCGGCAACCTGAACCTGACCTGTACCGGACTATGGAAATTGCCGACCATGGAAATTACCCTTTCCCGGAGAGATAAAGTGACTTGTGCTATGCCTGGAAGCACTTGCACCACTTTCTACGTCATGGTCTTTTGAAGACATATTGAAGGGTTAAATGTCGTATAGTATTTCATTCTCATGAGATTTTAATTTCTAACGTATTTTATTGGAACACAAAAAATAAAAATAAAAATTTTGACGGGTTTGAACGGCCTGCCAACGTGCAGACGACGATGCGCAATCGTGTAAACAGCGTCATTTCTCTTATGTACAAAAGATTCATTATTGTTAATTACTGAATGTCTTTTATTGAATTAATGCTTATGTGCAAATGAGCAACAAAATTCATTAACAATACGTGAGAATATTAAAACACACGAGAAACACAAATGATTTGTAGATTACAAAAACCAGTGCAACTGATTTCTACATATAAAACCGAAGAAAATAAGACTTAGCTGGGTAGTAAAATTAACTTAAAAAATTAATATGTTGCTTAAAATTCTGTAATGTTATTAATGTTAAAAATGGAACAATATAAGTAGCTAACCATTAATGGTAAAAAAGTAGACAGCACGTATGCAAGTGCCACATATGAAAATTCTATCGTCATTATTCTACATAAGAATATGAAAAACACTCTATTTACTGTCATATATATTGAAGGGTTAAATGTTGTACTCTGAGCACAAGCAGGAGGAGAGAGAAAGTTAAACCCAAACGTCATATATAAACAAACCACTTCCCACGGCTTTTTATTTATGATTAGCTCAACTGGCATAGGTCACTGACTCACATTAAATGAGGCAAAATTACTCTGTAAAACAAAACAATTCAGAGAAGTAAAAAAAAAAGAAAGAAAAAGCTGCCAATCCAACTATCTGGACAAATAAAATCGTTCCGACTGATCGGAGTATATATATATATATATATATATATATATATATATATATATCATATACATATAGCATTGAAATACATAACATAGATAATACTGCCTATAGCACTATAAACAGTATGTACAATATTGCTCTAGTACTGCAGTTCATATTTAAACATCTGAAAAAACATTAGAGTTAAGGAACTGTAAGCAAACTCAAGCATAAACATATTTAATGTTCTATTACCGCTAGTAGAGAGAGAAATCACAATAAATTAGAAGTGATAACAATGAAGAAAGCTTGTTTAGATAAATATTGTGAAACACTCATTTTACAACAGGCATATTAAAAAAAACTTGCAAACAAACTCCTAGTGCTATTATATTTTTAATAAAGAAAATAAAGTGTTTTATAAAATATACAATATAAACAAAACTTACAAACACATAAAACTTGAAAAAACCACAACAAAGTCTAAACATAAATTCACTAACAAAAATATAAAGCTAACAAACAGAAATAAATATTAAAGTTTACACATGAAAACTTTTATAGAGGATATCTAGTATATTAAATCAAATCATATTAAAAAAAAAAATAATACACACACAGCATAAATGCATATACCACAGGCAAAAAAAAGACAAAACATAACACTGAGAACCAAGAAGCAATTAACACATGAGCAACAAATCATATACAGATCATACAAATTACTTAATATGTATGTTAATATGAAAAGACAATGCTATGCAATGAAACACAAATACTTGTATTAAGTTACATAATTTAATTAAGAGGTAAGTAAATACATGGTAATGAAAATATGAATTCAAACAAGCACTTTTGCCAAGATATAAACTATACTTTGCCATGCATCAGCACACCAACATGCAACCCATGGCCACATCAGAAATCATTTGGTATATAAATAAAATAATAAACCAAAACACATAAAACAAAATCACATGCATATAGTATAAAGAAAAAATAAAATAAAAAATACATGATAAAGAAGCAAACATGAAAAAAGTTTAACCATAACTAACAAAAAGGAATATAGTAAGTACATTTACCAAAATAAACAAGTAAGTAAAGCATTTTAAAAATCCATGCAATACTACCCTTGTATAAAATCATTCATTGATATTTTCATATCTTGTAAGTAAAAATAAATATATAAATTTCAAAATACACTTACTGATGTATTACTTTTTGAAAGTTTTCTGTGTTTCTCTTGCACAATATGTAGAACCTTCACAATTGTTTTCCTTTTTCTAATTGTTTTCATTAAAAAAATAAGTCTCATTGTTATATACCTCTTTTAAAAAGTTCACCCAATTCACAAATTCTATTTCTCAGACATTCTGTCCTGAATCAACCCCCAATTTTATCTAATACTTTCCTTGAACATAATCATATATATTATCAATTTTCGTTGATTTATTAAATGACTTTTTTTCTGATATATCAACTAAGTACCCACAACGGGCCAAAGGAGCGAAAAATAAGACTATACTTCAAATACCTTGTTCTGAACTCTTTGAAATCATAACACAAAATATCTTATGATACTATACCACTTACCAAAGGTGAAATCTGACTACAAGTATTTCCATTTGAAAAAATAAAAAGTATAACATGTATAACAGGAACATTAAAATTAAAAATCGATACAAAATACAAAGCTGCATCCGCATTTCCATTCGCCATCCAAATACACACCTGTTAGTTTGATCTTGACTTTGCTCTTCACCCATATAATCATTCTCTGAAAAATGGTGGCTGCCCACTGTCCCTTGTTCTAAATCTTTCAACTCTGTATTTATCCAAAAACATCTGAAAGTTTTAAATGAAAATTATTAGTAACACACAGTATTTCAAAATCATAAACTGAAAAATTATGAGAACTATCCATATGAGTGAGATGGACAATTTACCATGAATATTCAGTGCACTGTATCAAGTCCTCGGAATATGATACAAAATTATTTTAAAAATCTGCTCTAATTGTTATGGGCTTCATATATATGAATGACTGCTACAAATTTGAGTATCATTATGAATGACACATGCTCATCAACCTGACTCCTATTTTTAAGATATTAACTGTGTAGTTTATGCATGTTTTTTTAAAGAACATTTAATTAAAAGTCATCCTTACCTTTCCTTATCCTTTGAAATACATGAAAAACAACCACTGGATTATCCTTGACAGTTACATACGAACACCGATGGCCTGTCTCACCTATCCCTGACATGTATTAAAATTCTGGTCACTGTATGTAAAACATGCAGACGACAATTTCATTTGATAACTATCGCCATCTGCTGAAAACCCGCGCAGAATTTAGGTAACCAGTGCTCACGTGTGTTTACTTCCTCTTCCTGTCTTCCCATAGTCTTTTGCAAATGTCTATAGAAGTGCCACCCCAGAACTACAGCCAGTTGGCATCAAATTCTTACAGAGTCGCAAGCGCGTCGTCTGCTGAAGAGTCGCAGAGGCAAGCTCGCCCCTGGCTGAGTGATCACTTTACGACTTTCAGTGCCCGCCCTATTTATTACTGAGGTGCCTCTCGCCTCACCAGAGAGGTTACACACAGAAAAGCTTGCACCATGATGAGCGCACGCCTTACGGGTCTCCAATGCTTTAACCCCACGCCACCATCTGAAGTCCCACGCCTCACCACATCCGTTCTGTGTCAGCCTTCACATGAAAAATCACTTACGTATCTAGTGTATTTACAGACTGTATGAGAAAGAACATCAACACTATTACGCACATGCCACCTAAATAGTCTTAGAACCCATTAACCGAAGTTGCTTCTTCCATCATAGCAAATAAAATTGATAATTTTAACAAAAATTCTAATCAAGAGATCCGAAATCTCATCAACGACCCAGCTGTTACGACACTAAACCAACCACACCCAAACAAGCGTAGTTTTAACCTCTTCAAAAGTCCATAGAAATATTATATATATTATTTCGCATCTAAACACACATGTACACTCACAACAGCATTTGCATACTGTAGTGTGAAACAATTTGAGACCAGTGACGATACTGATTTGATTTTGCAGCTTACAGAGGCTACTTTACTGTGACGTATAGGTATTGAAAAGGTTGAAACAGCCGTATGTTGGCAGCCCTACTGATTTAGCCATATGGCAACGCTAGTGAGGGGCGGGGAGGCAGAGGATACACTTACCGACCTTTCCCACATATCACAGTACACATATCACAGTGTATACGTATCGTTTTGAACTGTCGACCTCACCCTTAACCGGAACTTCTTAAAAGTGAGGTACAAGGAATAAGGGACCTGAGCCAGATTCGAAGAAAACGTAAGTCCTCTCAGCTCACACTGAGGACTCCGCTAACCCCACTCTTGATTGAATTACATTGGCTTCAGTTAAAAGCTAAGATGGAGTTCAAACTGTCCAAATGACTTTAAGACACTAATGCTTAATGAGCCCATTTGACCAATCAACAAATTCCACTGACTACACTTTCAAATGATTTTACGTAGTAGTAATGATCCTTCACGTCTTGGGAGTCTAGCAGACAAGAATGTTCTTTGCTGCCCAACTTTTCCTATACAGCATCAGGCTCCTGTACCAACACTGACATAAGTTCACAACAAAGTGACCAGGGACCGACTTGAACGGTTAGTAAGCTGATAAATGGTGAATTAAATCTTAGTCCCTCATGTCTAGGCGAAAACCAGTCCTCCACTAAAAACGTTGGGAGGTTTTACCAATGCCTCCAGGACCCAGTTTTAATTTTATTCGCCTCTTCCTCCCTCCCTACCCCTCCTCCTCCTACCCTCAACTTGCCCATTATATGACCGACGCATTCTAATATAATTTTTATTTGTAGTATTTTTACTCCAATTAATGAAATGTTACCAATGTTAAATAAAAAATATATATTGTCTTTATATTAATGAATAAACGCATTGACAAATATGGACTAGAGGAAGTAAGTTAAAGTTAAAATATATATAACATGCTCATTATTAATGTCACGGCAATTTGTTGCTTCTCAAAAATAAAAACCTTTTAAACCCAAAATAATCATATTTTTCCCCACCTCCCTTTAAATAAAAGGCTGAACAGCACGAAAATATAGTGTGGTGGAGGTAGCTGACCCCACGCGATTTATCCTATAACACGAACCCTACCACTACCCCCACCCCGACAAGCCTTCTGAAGCACTTACCTGGTCAAAAACACCCACAGGTTTTACTGATATTTATCTTTTCATGGAGTCTGCCAACCTATAAGTGCAGTCATTCAGTCAGTACCTGCGGCTATACAGGTGCGCAAGCAGATGGACATAACCTCCTCCCTAGCACCGCCTGTAACACACCGCAAGTTGCGCCCCATGACTCTACATCTCATAATCAGTGCTTTATTCATATTTCGTTTTTCCAAATTGGCGCCTAAACACATTTTTCAATAGAAAAATGATACATGCGATAGAGGTAGAGTGTAGAACTCACCGAACAACACTGACACGACAAACATCGTAGGACAAGTAAACACAGTTTTCGGCTTGTATAAACTTTTTTTACTAGATAATACCTCCTGAAGATGACATATTGTGTATACAAATATAATATTGATGGTAATAATACAGTCATAGAGGAACACAAATTAAGACTCCATAACAAAGGAGCATAAAATATTACAGAACTTAAAGGCCATTATCCTGTTTACAGTTACTAGATGGTGTTGTTGTTGTTTTACCCTGTCAACAACTAATTTCTTACTGGATAAAACATTGGGAATACAGAATTTATAAAGAACCTTTGTGACCACCTGAAGATTAGTCCCCCTAGCTTATTTCACCTTAGACACCATGGTTAAATTAGATTTCAGGCTGGTGTCGGGCCATGCTACTTTGTGGCCATTGAGAAAGCCTCCGATGCTTTAAGCGGGTCTATTCTTCCGCTCATCTGGAATTACTGTATGTATATTACCATGACTTCCTGCGGACATGTCACCACGCCCAGGTCCAGGTGTGAGCATCAACGTGGCTTTGACCAAGGCTGGACTCTCAGTATTGGGCTAACATATATCTCTTAAATATAATGAATATGAATAAAAGTTCTCCTGATGAAATAATATTGGCATTCCTTGAGTGGCTTTTAACCTTCATAATTTTTTCCACATGTGAGAATGCTGAGAGAACTTTGAGATACAACAGCCCACCTTCTCAAAAGTACAAATATTTTCTCGAAACACTGGATAACGCTCACTACAATAATGAGTTAAGAACATTGAGTCAGGTGATGAGTGTTACTAACAACAAACAGTTAACGTCATCACAGTTTATAAATGCCAGGTGAGTGTCAGTCTGTCGCGTGACTGCCACAAGCATGCGGACAAACTCTTTATATGCATAGGGCTTGTCATGGGCTCTGAAGTCAACTGTTCTGTAAAAATACATTTTAGTTGTTACATAACGAAGGCACAAAGACAGCACAGCACAGCACAGCGGGGCGCCGACTTGCTGTGTCAGGAAGTACAAGTAGACAAGTTACACTGTTAGGGACACAGCAGTGATCAGCGCTCTGCGTGTGCCTCGCTCACAGCACACCTCAGGTTTCATCACATCACTTGTTAAACACAACTGTCCTTCTCAGTACACCTCGTCCCTTCACCTTGCTAACTACACTGTCTGCATGGAAACTTTCACACACATAGCAAAAATATATTTGTCTATAAGGAAAACATAATGGTGAAGAGAGAATGTGGCCTCATCATACCATACTCTCCGTGTCCAGGCATGGTCCATCGGGCAGCAGGTGGAGGAGCCCCAGGGGTCGCCTCCCTCCCTACTTCTCCTGCTTTTAAAATCACAGGCTGATATACCTCCTTACTGCAGGTCCCTCGCTTGCTGCTGCTGTTGTTGAGGCTGATGTTGTTGTTGCTGATGCTGTTGTTCCTGCTGTTGTTGTTGTTGTTGTTCTTGTTGTTGCTGCTGCAGACAGAAAATGTCAATGATATCATTCATTGTGGTACACCTTCCAAATTGCGTTACTTGCATAACACGAGACACGCGACACAACTTCCCTGAATCGCACTTCTTTAACACACACACACACACACATACACACACACACACAAACACAGACAGCATCATCTGTCAACAGCACCGATCCTTAAATCACTGACGCCATCCTCCCTCACAATGCCACCTTCACATCTCACCTTCACTATGCTCCATCCTTCATTCATCATTCCCCATCTCTAATCATACTTCTCCTTTCCTCCTGTCCACATCCATCATTAAACTCACTCAATCACTAAAAATATTCCATATCTTCCTACTATCTTACTACATCTGCCTGACGTTTAATTCAGCCTTATTTTATCCAATTGTTCATTATCTACAATCTTTCTGCTTTCACACATGTCTTATTGTTACTTCAATTGACATATCTTGTAAACATTGGCCACACAACACACAGGCACTTAACTTCTAACACCCTTATCTGAGAAATCTCTCTTCACTATCATACATTTCAGGATCAAAAATGTCACATAGTACTCTCTTACCTCTCCATGCAACTTATTCCTAATCAACACGCACTCTGGTCTTGCACACCCTTTCTTCTCCCACCTCACACTCTCTCTCTCCACCTCACCTCACTCTTCTCCTCCCAACCTAACACTCTCTCTTCTCTCCTACCCTCACACTCTCCTCCTCTCACCTCACACACCTTCTCCTTCTCACCTCACACTCTCTCCCCACTCACATTCTCTCCACCCACCTCACACTTTTTCTCCTCCCACCCCCCTCCCATCTCACACTTCTCCCACCCTCACACTCTCCCACCTCACACTTTTCTCCCACCTCAACACTTCTCCTCCCCTCACACTCCCTTTCTCCCACCTCACACTCTCTCTCTCCCAACCCTCACACTCTTTTCTCCTCCCACCTCACACTCTTTCTCTCCACCCCACAATCTCTTTCGCTAATTTCTTCTCCCCACCTCACATTCTTTCTCCCTCCCACCTCACACTCTTTCTCCCACCCTCACACTCCTCCCTCCCACCTCACACTTCTCCTCCCCACCTCACACTCCTCCCACCCTACACTCCTCCCACCTCACACTCTCCCACCTCACACTTCTCCTCCCACCTCACACTGTTCTCCCACTCACACACTCCTCCTCCCACCTCACACCCCTTCTCCTCACCTCACACTCTCCTCCCACCATCACACTTCTCTCCCACCTCACACTTCTCTTCCCACCCTCACACTCTCTCCTCTCACTTCACACTTCTTCTCTCACCTCACACTCTTCTCCCACCTCACACTCTTCTCCTCCCGCCTCACACTCTTTCTCCTGAAACTCCACACTTCTCCCACCCTCACACTTCTACTCCCACCCTCACACTTCTCCTCCTTCCCCTCACACTTCTCACCTCACACCTCTTCTCACCTCTCACACTCTCTTCTCTCTCCCTCCTCACACTCTTGTCCTCACTTTCACACTCTCTCACCTCACACACCTCTCACCTCACACTCTCCTCCTCCCTCACACTCTTTTCTCCTCTCACCCCACACTCTCCCTCCTCACCTCACACTTTCTCTCTTTACCTCACACATCCTTCTCACCCTCACACTTTTCTCCTCCTCCCTCACACACTTTCTCCTCCCTCCCCTCACACTTCTCCTCCTCCCACCCTCACACTCATCTCCTCCCACCTCACACTTCTCCCACCTCATATCATCTCTCCCACCTCACACTCTTTCTACTCCCACCCTCACTTCTCTCACCCTCACACTTCTCACCTCACACTCTCCTCCTCCAACCTCACACTCTTCTCTCCCCACCCTCACACACTCTTCTACTCCCACCTCACACTTCTCCTCCCACCCTCACACTTCTCTCTCCTCACCCTCACACTCTCCTCCCACTCTCACACACTTCTCCTCCCACTCACACTCTTTCTACTCCCACCTCACACTCTCCTCCCTCCATCACACTTCTCTCCCACCTCACATTCTCACCTCCCACCTCACACTCTTCTCCTCCCAACCCTCACACACCTCTCACCTCCCACCCTCACACTCTTCTCCCACCCTTACACCTTTCTCCCAACCCTACACTCTTTTCTCCTCCCTCCCTCACACTCTTCTCCTCTCTCACTCTCACACTCTTTCTCTCACCTCACACACCTCTCTACCCTCACACTTCTCCTCCCTCCCCACACTTTTCTTCTCACCTCACAAATTTTCTCTCACCTCTCACCACCTCACCTCACAATCTTTCTCTCCCACCTCACACCCTTTCTCCCCACCTCACACTCTCTCTCCCAACCTCACACTCTTTCTACCTCCTACTTCTCCTCCCACCTCACACTCTCCTCCCACCTCACACCCTACCTCCTCCCACCTCACACTCATCTCCTCCCACCCTCACACACTTTTCTTTCACCCTCACACTCTCCAACCCTCACATTCTCCTCCCACCCTCACACTCCTCTCCTCCCTGCCTCACACTCTTTCTCTCCCACCTCACACTCCTTTTTCACCTCACACTTCTCCAACTCACATTCTTTCTCTCCCACCTCACACTCTTTTCTCCCACCTCACACTCTTTCACCTCCCACCCACCTCCTCCTCCCACCTCACACTGTCCTCCACCTCTCACACCTCTCTCCTCCCACCGTCACACTTCTCCCACCCCTCACACTCTCTCCCACCCTCACATCTTTTCTCTCTCTCTCCCACCTTACCACTTTTCTCCCACCTCACACTTCTCCTCCCACCTCACACTCTCTCCCACCCTCACACTCTCTTTCTCCTACACCTACACTCTTAACTTCCCACCTCACACTTCCTACCTCATACTTCCTCCCACGCCATACTTTCTCTACCTCACACTTCTCCCACCCTCACACTTCTTCACTCCTTCTCACACTCTTTCTCCTCCCACCTCACACTTTTTCCTCCCACCTCACACTCTTTCTCCTCCCACCCTCACACTCTTCTTCTCCTCCCACCTCACACTTCTCCTCCCACCTCACACTTTCTCCCACCTCACACTTTTCTCCTCCCACCTCCACACTTCTTCTCCCACCTCACACTTTTCTCCCACCCTCACACTTTCACCTCCCACACTCACACTCTTCCACTCCCACCCTCACACTTTTCTCTCCTCCCACGCCCACACTGTTCTCCTCCCACCCTCACACTCTCCGACCTCACACTCTTCACCTCCCACCTCAACACTTCTTTCCCACGCTCACACTCTCTTTCTCCTCCCACCTCACACTCTTTCTCCCACCCACACTTTCTTACCTCCCACCTCACACTCTTCTCACCCTCACACCTCTTTTCTCCTCCCACCCACACACTCTTTTCTCCCCACCTCACACTTCTCCTCCCACCCCTCACACTTCTCCCAACCTCACACTCTCCTCCCACCTCACACTTTTCTTCCACGCCCACACCTCTCTCCTCCCACCCCATAACACTTTTCTCCCACCCACACACCTCTTCCACCTCCCCACCTCACACTTTCTCCTCCCACCTCACACTCTTTTCTCCTTCCAACCCTCACACTTCTTTCTCCCACCTCACTTCTCCCACCTCCTACACTCTTCTCCCACCCTCACACTTCTCCCACCTCACACTCTCTTCTCCTCCCACCCTCACACTCTTTCTCCCACCTCACACCTCTTCTCCCACCACACTCTTCACCTCTCACACTCACACTCTTCTACTCCCACCTCACACTCTTCCATACGCTCACACTGTTCTCCCACCCTCACACTTCTCCGACCTCACTTTCTACCTCCCACCTCACAATTTCTTCCCTCTACCTCACTTCTCTTCCCACGCTCACACTTCTCCTCCCACCCTGACACTCTCTCCCACCAATTCTCTCCTCCCACCCTGACACTCTTTCTCCTCCCCACCCTGACACTCTTCTCCTCCCACCCTGACACTCTCTCTCTCCCACCTCACACTCTCTACCCTACACTTCTTTCTCCCACTCACACTTCTCCTCCCACCTCTCCTTTTTCCTTCCCACCACACTTCTCCCACCTCACACCTCTCCCACCTCACACTTCTCCCACCCTCACACTCTCCCATCCACCTCACACTCTCCCACCCCCTCACACTCTTCCCACCCTCACACTCTTCTCCTCCCACCTCACACTTCTTTCTCCTCCCAACCTCACACTCTTCTCCTCTCACCTCACACTCTCTTCTCTCACCTTCACACTTCTCCTCTCACCCTCACGCTCTTCTCCTCTCACCCCTCACACTCTCCTCTCACTACACTCTTCCCTCCCCACCCTCAAACCCTTCTCCTCCCACCCACACTCTTCTCCTCGCACCCTCACACACTTCTCCCACCCTCACACTCTTCTCCCACCCTCACACTCTTCTTCTCCCACCCTCACACTCTTCTCTCACCCTCACACTCTTCTCCTACCCTCACACTCTTATCCTCTCACCCTCACACTCTTCTCTTCTCATCCTCACACTGGGGGATCGGTGGTAGAAGCGGTACCGTTCTTGCCTCGCAAGTGAGATGTCACGAGTTCGATTCCCGGGCCGGTGGAAGTTGTTTGGACTTACTTCCTAGCCCCCATTAGTCCCTGTTCACCTAGCAGTAAAGTAGGTACCTGTTGTAAGTCGAAAGTTGCGAATTCGTATTCAGGGACAAGTTGTTGGAGCTTCCAATAACTTGATGACATAAACCACTGACTCTTCAGGCTTCTACGCCCTTGACTCTTCAGGCTTCTACGCCCTTAACTCACGAGACATAAGGCAAGCATGAACTTAGCATGCTTCCCTGTTGGGCGCTGTAAACGCTTCTGCGCTTCACCTTACACAAGGATGTAGGGGGGTGCCCAATTATAAAAAAAAAAAAAATCCTCACACTGACCTACATCTCATACACACACACTCACCATGGGTAGAGTGATTAACTGACCAGGGATACAGTGACTCACCAAGGGTACAGTGAGTCACCATGGGGCGTAGACTCTCACTAGAGGTACAGTGACTCACTAAGGGTACAGTGACTCACTAGGGGTACAGTGACTCACCAGGGGTACAGTGACTAACCAGAGGTATAGTGTGGTGGATGGGGTTGTCCAGTACCCGATAGAGAGAGTCCTGACACTTTCTCTCCGTCAGTGACAGTAGGTCGTAGGTTTCGTCAGCTGTGGGAGAGAAGAGCCGTGTGTGTGTGTGAGGAAGACGTTATTAGTTTGTCTAAGAATGGAAAGAATTCTTTTAAAAACTCCAAAATTACACATGAACAAAATATCATTCATTATATTTCTGTCTATCTCACTGTTCATTATATCAACCGTCTATCTCACAATAATTGTCTGTCTATATGACCCTCCTTCTATCTGGCTGTCTGTCAGTCGATCAAACTTTCTAATGTCTGTCTGTGGATCTGTCTATGTCTGTCGTTCTATCTGTCTATCAGTCCACCCATTTGATTATGAGTCTATCTTTTCGTTCATTTGTCTGTCAATCTGTCTGTCTGACCCTCAAGTCTCTCCTCCCCGTTATTCCCTGTCATGCCCTGTCACTTCCTGTCACTCTCCGTAACTCCCTATCAATCGCCGCCACTTTCCGCCACTTCCCAACACTTCCTGTTGCTCTCCACCACTTTCTGTCACTTCCTGTTACTCCCCGTCACTTTCGGTCACTACCTGTCACTCCCCATCACTACCTGTTACTCCTTCTCATTTCCTGTCACTCCCTACCAATCCCCGTCAATTTCTGTCACTCCTGGTCACTTCCTGTTACTCCCCGTTACTCCCAGTCACTCCCTGTCACTTCCGTCACTCTCCATCACACCCTATTACTCCTCGTCATTTCCCGCCACTCCCCGTTACTTCCTATCACTCCCTCTCACTTCCCGTCACTTACCAATGTTGGGCACCACGTCACTTCCTGTCACTCTTCATCACTTCCCGTCACTCACTAATGTTGGGCACCACGTCACTCCCTGTCACTTCCCGTCACTTACCAATGTTGGGCATCACGTCACTCCCTGTCACTTCCCGTCACTTACCAATGCTGGGCACCACGTCATTTTCTGTCACTCTCCATCACTTCCCGCCACTCCCCGTTATTTCCTATTACTTCCTGTCACTTTCCGTCACTCCCCGTCACTTACCAATGTTAGGCACCACGTCTGGGTTACTGTCATCTGAGGAAGGCCTGGCGTCAAGCTTCTCTCTCCGGCCGCGACGCCAGCGGGAGGTACAGTAATGCCTCGTCCATACCGCCACGCCCACCACCACCACCGTCACGATAACCCCGCCCACCACGCCGCCCACGTTGCTCGCTCTCGTCTCTCGCACTGGATCTGTAAACACATCATGATCTGTGTATATTTGTGTGTGTGCGTGTGTGTGTGTGACAGTATGAAAGTGTGTATAATAGTGTATGACAGTGTGAAAGGGTGCATAATAGTGAATGGCAGTGTATGGCAGTGTGTGTGTGTGTGTGTGTGTGTGTGTGTGTGTGTGTGTGAAAATACATAATCGTGCATGACAGTGTATGACAGTGAGTTAAAGTTTGCACGACAGTGTATGACAGTGGGTGGAAGTTTTCATGACAGTGTATGACAGTGGGTGAAAGTTTGCATGACAGTGTATGATGGAATCTTTCAACGAGTTATATGTCAATAAGTTCCGACTCATTAAATCGGTGTATTAAATGACAATACAAATGAGGAATCTTATCTTATGTACAACGCTTTTCACTTCTGGTATGTTGACTAAATCCCGAGTACGATGACTTAATCCCTTGAGTACGATGTCTTAATCCTCTGAGTACGAAGATTTAATCCCCGAGTATGACGATTTAATTCCCTGAGTATGATGATTTAATCCGTTGAGTACAATGACTTAACTGCTTGAGTACCATGAGGTTGAATGATCGTAACTCAAGCCCAGTGACAGTCTACCTCATCTCTTGACGTCTGTGTATAGATGACCAACTCAAAGGCGCCTCTACAGGTCCTAGGTTCTGTTACACTGAGACTCTGAATCCTCGGGGCTGTGATGTTGGTGATCTGTGAGTCATGGGGGCTGTGATGTTGGTGATCTGTGAGTCTTAGGGGCTGTGATGTTGGTGATCTGTGAGTCTTAGGGGCTGTGCTGTTAGTGATCTGAGAATCATGGGGGCTGTGATGTTGGTGATCTCTGAGTCTTAGGGGCTGTGATGTTGGTGATCTGAGAATCATGGGGGCTGTGATGTTGGTGATCTGTGAGTCATGGGGGCTGTGATGTTGGTGATCTCTGAGTCTTAGGGGCTGTGATGTTAGTGATCTCTGAGTCTTAGGGGCTGTGATGTTGGTGATCTGTGAGTCATGGGGCTGTGACGTTGACTTAAACCCTTTTTGAATGCTGTGAAATTTCCCCTTTGACGTATGTAGCCTCTAAGAGTAACCTTTGGGTACCTGTTAGCCTTAAATACTCCTATAAGTGCCCCGTGTAGGAGTCCATAAGCTCCAAATCTTTACCTAATTACTTTATGAAGGCCCTGAGACTCACCTGTAGGCGCTCTAGAGGTCCTGGAGGTGTAGGCGGAGACAACCACTGGCTGCGAGGTGACGGGACCGTGGCTCACATACACCTTGATCTGGTAACTCGTGTCGGCATCCAGACGACTTACGTTAAAGTTGGGTCTTGTGGAGGTGACGTTGGCGAAGAGCGTGTGGTTCTCGAAGTACACCTGCGGACACCAGGACATACGTCAAGTGATAGCCAGACATACACACAAACACACATCGCTTATCTGTTATTTTCTACACCTATCTTAGAGAGATTTCGGAACACCTGAAGATTAGGCCCCTACCTTACTTCAATTGATGATTAAACACCCTAACGTTACATGGAAGGTTAGATTAGATTAGATTAGATTAGATTAGATTAGATTAGATTAGGTTAGATTAGGTTAGATTAGACTAGATTAGGTTAGGTTAGGTTAGGTTAGGTTAGGTTAGGTTAGATTAGGTTAGGTTAGGTTAGGTTAGGTTAGGTTAGGTTAGCGTGTTTAATTCCTTGACTATGATGGCTTAATATTTTGGGTACGATGACAACCCCTTGAGTACGATGATCTAACACTCGAGTACGTTGGCTTTAACTCTTGAGTACAGTCAATTAGGAGAATGTTATAAGAGTAATATTTACCTCTGAGTGACATAAGCGTGGCACTGACCTCTGAATGACATAAGCGTGGCACTGACTTCTGAGTAACATAAGCGTGGCACTGACCACTGAGTGACATAAGAGTGGCACTGACTTCTGAGTGACATAAGAGTGGCACTGACGTCTGAGTAACATAAACGTGGCACTGACCACTGAGTGACATAAGAGTGGCACTGACTTCTGAGTAATATAAACGTGGCACTGACCACTGAGTGACATAAGAGTGGCACTGACTTCTGAGTAACATAAACGTGGCACTGACCTCTGCCCGGTACAAGGTGGTGCCAGCGGCGGAGGTGTGAGGCCGCTGGCAGGTGAGGCTGAGGGAGGAGGCAGTGATGTTGGCCAAGCGACATGACGACAGCGGCAGCGGCATCTCTGAGGACAACACCGCGTTAGTGAACCCAACTGAACCACTGAATCATTGAACCAATAAATCACTGAATCACTGAACCACTGAACTATTGAAACACTGAATCATTGACACACTGAACCACTAAACTATCGACACACTGACCCACTAAATCATTGAACCACTAAATCACTGACACACTGAACCACTGAACTATTGACACACTGAATCATTGACACACTGAACCACTGAACTATTGACACACTGAATCATTGACACACTGAACCACTGTATCATTAACACACTGAACCACTGAATCATTGACACACTGAACCACTGTATCATTAACACACTGAACCATTGACACACTGAACCACTGAACCATCAACAAACTGAAGCACTGAACCATTGACACACTAAACAACTGAACCATCGACACACTGAACCATTGACACACTGAACCTCTGAACCATTGACACACTGAACCACTGAACCATCGTCACACTGAACCACTGAACCATTGACACACTAAACCACTGAATCATTAACACACTGAACCATCGACACACTGAACCATTGACACACTGAACCACTGAATCATTAACACACTGAACCATTGACACACTGAACCTCTGAACCATTGACATACTGAACCACTGAACCATCGTCACACTGAACCACTGAACCATTGACACACTAAACCACTGAATCATTAACACACTGAACCATTGACACACTTAACTATTGACACACTGAACCACTGAACCATTGACACACTTAATTATTGACACACTGAACCACTGAACCATTGACACACTTAACCACTGAACCATTGACACACTTAACTATTGACACACTGAACCACTGAACCATTGACACACTTAACTATTGACACACTGACCCACTGAATCATTGACACACTGAACCATTGACACACTTAACTATTGACACACTGAACCACTGAACCATTGACACACTTAATTATTGACACACTGAACCACTGAACCATTGACACACTTAACCACTGAACCATTGACACACTTAACTATTGACACACTGAACCACTGAACCATTGACACACTTAACTATTGACACACTGAACCACTGAATCATTGACACACTTAACTATTGACACACTGAACCACTGAATCATTGACACACTGAACCACTGAACCATTGACACACTTAACTATTGACACACTGACCCACTGAACCATTGACACACTTAACTATTGACACACTGAACCACTGAACCATTGACACACTTAACTATTGACACACTGAACCACTAAATCACTTACATTGGCACTAAAACTTACACACACTTATCTATCTATCTATCTAACTTTCTATCTTTTCTTACAGGGATTAGCCCACCCGCGCACAGGTCACTGACGCACATCGTGGGCCTGGGGAGCAAAAAGGTAATAATAATAGTACTACTACTACTAACAACAACAACAACAACAACAACAATAATACTACTAATAATAATAATAAAAATAATAATAATAATAATAATAATAATAATAATAATAATAATAATAATAATAATAATAATAATAATAATAATAATAATAATAATAATAATAAAAATAATAATAGTAATAATAATAATAATAATAATAATAATAATAATAATAATAATAATAATAATAATATGAGAAACAATAAATGTATGTTGTGTTGTCAATAGTATGAGAAGCAATTGAAATCCTGCAATTGAGTGTAATTGAGGCAGAAAATCAGATCAGCAACCTGGAACTTGGTCACAATTTTCATGATGCCATATGGCAGCAGTGTCTACCATTAGACAACACATTATGCTTCCAATATCTTCCCAGGCGGTAGTACCTCCCTGTTTGGTAGCTGTCTACTACTTACTACCTACTATCGATCTATCTATCTATCTATCTATCTATCTATCTACCTATCTATCTATCTATCAATCTATCTATCTATCTATCTACTCAGGACCACGACACTCCACCCTCACTCACACTACACCATCAGTACAACACCCAGGCTTCACAACACTCTATTAACAAGCACTCTGATCACAACCTAACTGGAGTTATGTGTTTGTTGTGACTCGTGTTATTCCTGTGTTAATTTGGGTCAATACATCACAAGTGTGTTAATTTGGGTCAATACATCACAAGTACTTTTATGTAGGAGTGAGCGCTTGTCTCTTAAATAAATTGTTTTAGTTATATTACTTTTATGTTTGAGATAACAACGTGTGTGTAATGATTTTGTCGTGTTCACCTTTAAATACCAATTAAATTACTCATATCTATATATCTGGTGCAGTTATCAGTTGGTGTTTTATTGTTATCTATATTTAAGTTGAATAAATATTAGAGTTTGTTATCTTATAGTAATATTTCTTCATTGTGTAAACATTCATGCACTCTCTGGTATGTATGTTTTATGTTAGATTTAATTAATGGAAGAAATATATCATGTTATCTACTCGGGTCTAAGATAACAGAAATTTGTCTTCACTACAACACTGATTACATTGATAATATTTAATGGAAAACAAAAGTTATTTCCTATTACCTCGAAATTAAGCCTTAGATTATGTCACTATTAAGATTATTTAATTAACCACCTTCTCTTAGGTAGCTTTAGGGTTTAGTCATTAGGTGAAATAAGCTTGGGGGGGGGGTAGCCAGTTAGTTAAATCAGTCACTCTATTAGTTATTAACTCAGTTAGTCAGTCAGTCAGTCAGTTAGTCAAAGAACGACTATATATTAAATCAAACTGTTTTTAGTGAGGCAATATGAGTGGTGACTGCAAGACAGACAGTCACCATACAGAGACAGTCACTATACATGTGTTGGTGAGACAGTGTGAGTGGTGACTTACTTGCCACCTTGATGGTGAAGGCGCACGGTTTCTGCTGGACGCCCATCTCGTTCACGGCCCAACATGACAGCGCTCGGTCCTCGTGTTGCGGCTGCGGGTACACTGTGAGGAACGCTGTGGCCAGGTCGTGGTGGGTGACGGCCGCATTCCTCAGCACCTCCACGCTGTTGTTCCACTGCCACAGTACGGAGGAGACGGGAGGGAAGGAGGACACCCGGCACGACACCTTGATGGGCTTGTCGTAGATGAAGTAGGTGGTGGGGGAGGTGTGGCACTCAGGGGCATCTGTGAGGGACGTAGAGTAGTAAGTTAATCGAACACGTCTGTAAGGAAAGTGGCACTGTGGTGTGTCTGTGAGGTAAACGGCACTATGGTGTGTCTGTGAGGTAAACGGCACTATGGTGTGTCTGTGACGGAAGTGGCACTGTGGTGTGTCTGTGAGAGAAGTGGCACTGTGGTGTGTCTGTGAGAGAAGTGGCACTATGGTGTGTCTAGTGACGGAAGTGGCACTGTGGTGTGTCTGTGGCACTGTGGTGTGTCTGTGAGAGAAGTGGCACCTGTGGGTGTTCAGAGAGAAGTGGCACTGTGGTGTGTCTAGACGGAAGTGGCATCATGGTGTGTCTGTGAGAGAAGTGGCACTGTGGTGTATCTGTGAGAAAAGTGGCACTAAGTGGTGTGTCTGTTAGGGAGAAGTGCACTGTGGTGTGTCTGTGACGGAAGTGGCACTATGGTGTGTCTGTGAGAGAAGTGGCACTGTGGTGTGTCTGTGACGGAAGTGGCACTATGTGGTGTGTCTGTATTCTGGAAGTGGCACTATGGTGTGTCTGTGACGGAAGTGGCACCATGGTGTGTTCAGGAGAGAAGGGCACTATGGTATTCAGAGAGAAGTGGCACTGTGGTGTGTCTGTGAGAGAAGTGGCACTGTGGTGTGTCTGTGAGAGAAGTGGCACTATGTAGTGTGTCTGTGACGGAAGTGGAAATGCACTATGGTGTGTCTGTGAGAGAAGTGGCACTAAGGGTGTGTCTGTGAGAGAAGTGGCACTATGGTGTGTCTGTGAGAGAAGTGGCACTATGGTGTGTCTGTGAGAGAAGTGGCACTATGGTGTGCTCCAGACGGGAAGTGGCACTATGGTGTGTCTGCCAGGAGCATAAAGTGGCACTATGGTGTGTCTGTGAGAAGTGGGACTATGGTGTGTCTGTGGAGAGAAGTGGCACTATGGTGTGTCTTGAGAGAAGTGGCACTGTGGTGTGTCTGTGAGAGAAGTGGCACTGTAGTGTCTGTGAGAGAAGTGGCACTATGGTGTGTCTGTGACGGAAGTGGCACTATGGTGTGTCTGTGACGGAAGTGGCACCTCGTGGTGTGTCTGTGAGAGAAATGGCACATGGTGTGTCTAGGAGAGAAGTGGCACTATGGTGTGTCTGTGACGGAAGTGGCACTATGGTGTCTAGAGATAAGTGGCACTATGGTGTGTCTGTGGAGAGAAGTGGCACTATGGTGTTCTCAGACGGAAGTGGCACTGTGGTGTGTCTGTGAGAGAAGTGGCACTGTGGTGGTGTGTCTGTGACGGAAGTGGCACTATGGTGTGTCTGTGAGAGAAGTGGCACTGTGGTGTGTCTAGGAGAAAAAGTGGCACTATGGTGTCTGTGACGGAGTGGCACTGTGGTGTGTCTCTTGAGAGAAGTGGCACTGTGGTGTGTGTCTGTGAGGTAAAACGGCACCATGGTGTGTCTGTGAGAGGAAGTGGCACTATGGTGTGTCTGTGGAGAGAAGTGGCACTATGGTGTGTCTGTGACGGAAGTGGCACTATGGTGCCTGTGAGAGAAGTGGCACTATGGTGTGTCTGTGGAGAGAAGTGGCACTATGGTGTGTCTGTGACGGAAGTGGCACTGTGGTGTGTCTGTGAGAGAAGTGGCACCAAGTGGTGTGTCTGTGACGGAAGTGGCACCATGGTGTGGCTCAGACGGAAGTGGCACGCAGTGGTGTGTCTGTGACGGAAGTGGCACTGTGGTGTCTGAGGAGAAGTGGCACTTATGGTGTGTCTGTGAGAGAAGTGGCACTATGGTGTCTGTGACGGAAGTGGCACTATGGTGTGCCTGTGAGGAGAAGGGCACTGTGGTGTGTCTGTAGAGAAGTGGCACTGTGGTGTGTCTGTGAGAGAGAAGTGGCACTATGGTGTGTCTGTGAGAGAAGTGGCACTGTGGTGTGTCTGTGAGAGAAGTGGCACTGTGGTGTGTCTGTGAGAGAAGTGGCACTATGGTGTGTCTGTGACGGAAGTAGCACTATGGAGTGTCTGGGGAGAGAAGTGGCACTCTTATGGTGTGTCTGTGAGAGAAGTGGCACTGTGGTGTGTCTGTGGAGAGAAGTGGCACTGTGGTGTGTCTGTGGAGGAGAAGTGGCACTATGGTGTGTCTGTGAGAGAGTGGCACTGTGGGTGTCTGTGAGAGAAGTGGCACTGTGGTGTGTCTGTGAGAGAAGTGGCACCATGGTGTGTCTGTGACGGAAGTGGCACTATGGTGTGTCTGTGAGAGAAGTGGCACTGTGGTGTGTCTACAGACGGAATGTGACACTATGGTGTGTCTGTGAGAGAAGTGGCACTATGGTGTAAGTTCACAGGAGAGAAGTGTCACTATGGTGTGTCTGTGACGGAAGTGGCACTCATGGTGTGTCTGTGAGAGAAGCGGCACTTTGGTGTGTCTGTGAGAGAAGTGGCACTGTGGTGTCTGTGACGAAGCGGCACCTCTGTGGTGTGTCTGTGAGAGAAGTGGCACCTGGCGGTGTGTCTGTGACGGAAGGGCACTCTATGGTGTGTCTGTGACGGAAGGGCACCATGCAGGTCTGTATCGGGAAGTGCACTATGGTGTGTCTGTGATTTGAAGTGTGGCACCATGGTGTGTCTGTGACTTGAAGTGGCACTATGGTGTGTGTCTGTGAGAGAAGTGGCACCCTTTGGTGTGTCTGTGAGAGAAGTGGCACTGTGGTGTGTCTGTGAGAGAAGTGGCACTATGGTGTGTCTGTGAGAGAAGTGGCACTTTGGTGTGTCTGTGGAGAGAAGTGGCACTGTGGTGTGTCTGTGACGAAGTGGCACTGTGGTGTGCGTCTGTGAGAGAAGTGGCACTATGGTGTGTCTCCTAAGAAGTGGCACTCATGGTGTATGTCTGTGACGGAAGTGGCACTATGGTGTGTCTGTGGAGAGAAGTGGCACTGTGGTGTGTCTGTGAGAGAAGTGGCACTGTGGTGTGTCTGTGAGAGAAGTGGCACTATGGCAGGCTCCAGACGGAAGTGCACTCATGGTGTGCTCCAGACGGAAGTGCATCATGGTGTGTCTGTGAGAGAAGTGGCACCTGTGGTGTGTCTGTAGGGAGAGAAGTGGCACTATGGTGTGTCTGTGACGGAAGTGGCACTATGGTGTGTCTGTGACTGAAGTGGCACTATGGTGTGTCTGTGGAGAGAAAATGGCACCTGTGGTGTGTCTAGAAAGAAGTGGCACTATGGTGTGTCTGTGAGGGAGGTGGCACTATGGTGTCTGTGAGAGAAGTGGCACTGTGGTGTGTCTGTGAGGGAGGTGTGGGCACCATGGTGTGTCTGTGGGAGAGAAGTGGCACTGTGGTGTGTCTTTGAGGGAGGTGTGGCACTATGGTGTGTCTGTGACGGAAGTGGCACTATGGTGTGTCTGTGAGAGAAGTGGCACTTGTGGTGTGTCTGTGAGGGAGGTGTGGCACTGTGTGTGTCTGTGAGAGAAGTGGCACTGTGGTGTGGTCTGTGAGGTGGAGGTGTGTAAGACCATGGTGTGTCTTGTGAGAGAAGTGGCACTGTGGTGTGTCTTTGAGGGAGGTGTGGCACCTTGGTGTGTCTAGGACGGAAGTGGCACCTTACAGGTGTCTGTGAGAGAAGTGGCACTATGGTGTGTCTGTGGAGAGAAGTGGCACTGTGGCAGTGTGTCTGTGAGAGAAGTGGCACTGTGGCGTGTCTGTGAGAAGTGGCACTATGGTGTGTCTGTGAGAGAAGTGGCACTGTGGTGTGTCTGTGAGAGAAGTGGCACTGTGGTGTGTCTGTGAGGGAGGTGGCACTATGGTGTGTCTGTGACGGAAGTGGCACTGTGGTGTGTCTTTGAGAGAAGTGGCACTGTAGGTCTGTGAGGAGGGGGGCACTATAGTGTGTCTGTGTGGCAAAAAGACAATTCTATCTAACTAGCTGTAATACACTTCCTGCGTCAAGACACAAAAGTGTGTTGTGTGTGACCTCCTTATTGGCACCACAAGAACTGGCACCTCCTTGTTGTCATGACTCCGACACGACTTAGAGACGACCCCATAGAGATCACCCCAGAAACACCACCCAAAAGCAGAGACGACCCCAGACAACCCCAAGGACACGACTAAAAGACATTGGTCAGCTAACTCCTACAGCAGCATCTAGTTCACATAAACATTAATTTATTCATTAGTTTACGTCTCTGTTTTCCTCCTCCTCACACTCTCCCTCCCAGTTGACTTTGGTAGTCGTCGCCTTAATCATATTTTCACAGTGATGAACAGCTTAATTGCCGCCACCAGACGCTTCATAACTCCTACCTGTACAAGCTTCCTACCTGTACAAGCCTCCTACCTGTACACAACTCCACCACAGCCATCCTACCTGTACAACCCTCCTACCTGTACACTAACCTACCTGACAGATCCCACCTGTACAACCAACATACCTGTACAACTATCCTACCTGTACAACCCTCCTACCTGTACAACTAACCTACCTGTACAGCCATCCCAACCTGTACAACCAACCTACCTGTACAACCATCCTACCCAGCAACCATCCCACATGTCCAAGTCCTCCCACCTGGCCATCCTACCTGTACAACTAACATACCTGTACAGCTATCCCACCTGTACAACTATCCTACCTGTACACAGCCTATCCTACCTGTACAACTAACCTACCTGTACAACCAACATACCAACTAACCTACCTGTACAGCTATCCTACCTGTACAACCATCCCACTGTACAACCCTCCTACCTGTACAACTAACCTACCTTGCACACCACATACCTGTACAGCTATCCTACCTGCAACTATCCTACCTGTACAGCCATCCTACCTGACAACTAACCCCACCTGTACAGCTATCCTACCCACAACTAACCCACCTGTACAGCCATCCCACCTGTACAACTATCCCACCTGTACAACCCTCCCCACCTGTAATAACTAACATACCTGTACAGCCATCCCACCTGTACAACTATCCCCACCTGTACAGCTATCCTACCTGTACAACCATGCTACCTGTACAGCTATCCTACCTGCACAACCATCCTACCTGTACAACCCTCCTACCTGTACAACTAACCTACCTGTACAATCCAACATACCTGTACAGCTATCCTACCTGTCACAACTAACCTACCCACACAGCTATCCTACCTGTACAACTATCCTACCTGTACAACCCTCCTGTACAACTAACCTACCTGTACAACTAACATACCTGTACAGCTATCCTACCTGCACAACTATCCTACCTGTACATCCACCTGTACAACTAACCTACCTGCAGCATCCTACCTGTACAATAACTAACTCCACCTGTACAGCTATCCTACCTGCACAACTATCCTACCTGTACAACCCTCCCACCAACTAACATACCTGCCATCCCACCGTACAACTAACACACCTGTACAGCTATCTACCTGTACAACTATCCTACCGTACAGCTATCCCACCTGTACAACTAACCTACCTGTACAACTCAACATACCTGTCCAACCTACCTGCACAGCCATCCTACCTGTACAACTATCCTACCTGTGCAGCCATCCTACCTGTACAACTAACCTACCCAGGTCCAACATACCTGTCAACCAACCCACCCAAGCCATCCTACCTGTACAACCATCCTACCCACAACCCTCCTACCTGTACAACTAACCCACCTGTACAGCCATCCTACCTGCACACCAACCCACCTGTACTATCCCACCTGCAACTAACCTACCTGTACAGCTATCCTACCTGTCCTCAACCTACCTGCAACCCCACCTGTACAACTAACATACCTGTACAGCTATCCTACCTGTACAACTATCCTACCTGCACAGCCATCCTACCTGTACAACCAACCTACCTGTACAACTAACATACCTGAACAACTAACCTACCTGCACTATCCTACCTGTACAACTATCCTACCTGTACAACCCTCCACCTGTACAACTAACCTACCTGTACAACTAACATACCTGTACAGCTATCCCACCTGTAACTATCCTACCTGTACAGCTATCCTACCTGTACAACTAACCCACCTGTACAGCCATCCTACCTGTACAACTAACCTACCTGTACAGCCATCCCACCTGTACAACTCATCCACCTGCACAACCCTCCCTACCTGTACAACTAACATACCTGTACAGCTATCCCACCTGCACAACCATCCTACCTGTACAACCATCCCACCTGTACAACTAACCCACCTGCATACAGCCATCCTACCCGTACAACCATCCTACCTGTACAACCATCCTACCTGCACAACTAACCTACCTGTACAACTATCCTACCTGTACAACTATCCACCTGTACAACTATCCTACCTGCACAACTATCCTACCTGTAAAGTCCAACCTACCTGCACAGCCACCTGCAACTATCCTACCTGTACAACCATCCTACCTGTACAACCATCCTACCCAGCACAACTATCCTACCTGTACAACTATCCTACCTGTACAACTAACCTACTTGTACAACCGTCCTACCTGTACAACCAACCAACCTGTACAACTAACCCACCTGTACAACCATCCCACCTGTACAACTATCCCACCAATAACCAACCTACTTGTACAACTGTCCTACCTGTACACAACCAACCAACCTGTACAACCAACCCTACCTGTACAACTATCCTACCTCGTACAAATCATCCTACCTGTACAACTATCCTACCTGTAAAGTCTAACCTACCCGCACAGCCATCCTACCCACAACCATCCTACCTGTAACAACCATCCTACCTGTACAACTATCCCACCTGTACAACCATCCTACCCAAACTATCCTACCTGTACAACCATCCTACCTGTACAACCATCCTACCTGTACAACTATCCCACCTGTCACAACCAACCCACTTGTACAACCGTCCTACCTTACAACCACCAACCTGTACAACTAACCTACCTGTACAACTATCCTACCTGTACAACTATCCTACCTGTACAACTAACCCACTTGCACAACTGTCCTACCTGTACAACCAACCTGTACAACTAACCTACCTGTACAACTATCCTACCTGTACAACTATCCTACCTGTACAACCATCCTACCTGTAAAGTCTAACCTACCTGCACAGCTATCCTACCTGTACAACTATCCTACCTGTACAACCATCCTACCTGTACAACTATCCTACCTGTACAACTATCCTACCTGTACAACTATCCTACCTGATAACTAACCCACTGCCAACATCCTACCCAACAACTATCCTACCTGCACAACTATCCTACCTGTACAACCAACCAACCTGTACAACTAACCTACCCTGTACAACCCTCCCACCTGTACAACCAACCAACCTGTACAACCAACCTGCCTGTACAACTAACCTACCTGTACAACTGTCCTACCTGTCAACAACAAACCTACTTGTAAACTGTCCCACCCGTAACCATCCTACCTGTACAACCATCCTACCTGTACAACTATCCTACCTGTACAGTCTAACCTACCTGCACAGCTATCCTACCTGTACAACTATCCTACCTGTACAACTATCCTACCTGTACAACCATCCTACCTGTACAACTATCCTACCCAACCATCCTACCTGTACAGTCTAACCTACCTGTACAACTATCCTACCCGTCCATCCTACCTGTACAGCTCATCCTACCTGTACAACCAACCAACCTGCCAACTAACCTACCTGTACAGCTATCCCACCTGCACAACTAACCCACCTGTACAGCCATCCTACCTGTAACTAACCAACCCGTACAACTAACCTACCTGTACAACTATCCTACCTGCACACAACTAACCTACCTGTACAACCAACCAACCTGTACAACTAACCTACCTGTACAACTATCCTACCTGTACAACTAACCTGCACAGCTATCCTACCCAATTCAATCTACCTGTACAGCTATCCTACCCAAACTATCCTACCTGTACAACTATCCTACCCACAGCCATCCTACCTGCACACAACTATCCACCCGCACAGCCATCCCACCTGACAACTATCCCACCTGTCACACAACTAACCCACCCACAACCATCCTACCTGAACAACCAACCCACCTGTACAGCTATCCTACCTGTACAACTAACCTACCTGTATAGCCATCCCACCTGTACAACTAACCTACCTGTACAGCTATCCCACTCCAACAACCATCTTACCTGTACAACTAACCCACCTGCAGCCATCCTACCTGTACAACCATCCTACCTGTACAACTATCCTACCCAACTAACCTACCTGCACAACTAACCCACCTGTACAGCTATCCTACCTGTACACGTCTAACCTGTACACTATCCTACCTGTACAGCCATCCTACCTGTACACCATCCTACCTGTACAACTATCCTACCTGTACAACCATCCTACCTGTACAACCATCTTACCTGTACCTCTATCCTACCTGTACAACCAACCACCTGCAGCAATCCTACCTGTACAACTAACCTACCTGTACACTATCCTACCTTCTACAACCATCCCACCTGTACAACTATCTCTACCTGTACAACCATCCTACCCAACTATCCTACCTTCTAACCATCCTACCTGTACAACCATCTTACCCAACAACCATCCTACCTGTACAACTATCCTACCTGTACAACTACCTACCTGTACAGCCATCCTACCTGTACAACTAACCTACCTGCACCATCCTACCTGTACAACCATCCTACCTGTACAACCATCTTACCTGTACCTCATCCCACCTGTACAACCAACCCACCTGTACAATCCCACCCGTACAACCAACCCACCCACAACTATCCCACCCTTCCACAACCATCCCACCCGCCAACCATCCTACCTGTACAACCATCCCACCTGTACAACCATCCCACCTTCTACAACCTCCTACCTGTAACCATCTTACCTGCACAACCATCCCACCCTGTACAACTATCCTACCTGCACACCATCCTACCTGTACAGCCTCCTACCCAATAACTAATCCACCTGTACCATCCCACCGTACAACCATCCTACCTGCACAACCATCCCACCTGGCCAACTATCCTACCTGTACAACTATCCTACCTGTACAACCAACCTACCTGTACAACCATCCTACCTGTCCATCCTGTACAACTATCCCACCCACAACCATCCTACCCGTACAACTATCCTACCTGTACAACTATCCTACCTGTACAACTATCCTACCTGTACAACTCCATCCCACCCGTACAACCATCCCACCTGTACAACTATCCCACCCACAACCATCCCACCTGTACAACCAACTATCCCACCTGTCCAACCATCCTACCTGTACAACCATCCTACCTGCACAACCATCCTACCTGTACAACCATCCTACCTGCACAACCATCCCACCTGCACAACCATCCCACCTGCACAACTATCCTACCTGCCACCATCCTACCTGTACAACTATCCTACCCGTACAACCATCCCACAATTAATCCTACCTGTACAACTATCCTACCTGCACACCATCCCACCTGCACAACCATCCCACCTGTCACAACTATCCTACCCAGTACAACCCATCCCACCTGTACAACCATCCCACCTGTACAACCATCCCACCTGTACAACTATCCCACCCAGCCACTACCCACTCCACCACCCAGCACAACCATCCTACCTGTACAACTATCCCACCTGTACCCCATCCCCGCCCCACAACCATCCTACCCTGTACAACCATCCTACCTGTACAACCATCCTACCTGTACACACTATCCCTCACCTGCACAACCATCCCACCGTACAACCATCCCACCTGTACAACTATCCCACCCGTACAACCATCCTACCTGTACAACCATCCTACCCGTACAACCATCCTACCCTGTACAACCATCCTACCTGTACAACTATCCTACCTGCAATAACATCCCACCTGTACAACCATCCTACCTGTACAACTATCCCACCTGCAACATCCTACCTGCACAATCCTACCTGCACACCTTCCACCCGTACAACTATCCCACCTGTACAACCACATCCCACCGTACACCATCCCACCCACAACCATCCTACCTGTACAACTATCCCACCTGTACTACCATCCCACCTGTACAACCATCCTACCTGTACAACTATCCCACCTGTACAACCATCCCACCTGTACAACCATCCTACCTGCCAACCATCCTACCTGTACAACCATCCCTACCTGTACAACCATCCTACCTGCACAACCATCCTACCCAGCCATCCTACCTGTACAACTATCCACCCACTATCCACCTGTACAACCATCCTACCTGTACAACCATCCTACCTGTACAACCATCCTACCTGTACAACCATCCCACCTGCACAACCATCCCACCCGTACAACCATCCCACCTGCACAGCCATCCCACCTGTACAACCATCCCACCTGGCAACAACCATCCCACCTGTACAACCATCCCACCTGCACAACCATCCTACCTGCCAACCATCCCTACCCACAACCATCCTACCTGTACAACTATCCTCCCACCCACAGCTATCCCACCTGCACAACTATCCTACCTGTCACAACTATCCTACCTGTACAACCATCCTACCTGTACAACCATCCTACCTGTACAACTATCCTACCTGCACAACCATCCTACCCAACCATCCTACCTGTACAACTATCCTACCTGTACAACTCATCCTACCTGTACAGCTATCCTACCTGTACAACCATCCTACCTGCACACAACTATCCCACCTGCACAACCATCCCACCTGTACACCATCCTCACCCAACAACCATCCCACCTGCACACACATCCTACCCGTACAACCATCCCACCTGTACAACCATCTACCTGTACAACCATCCTACCTGTACAACCATCCCACCTGCACAACCATCCTACCCACACCATCCTACCTGCACAACCATCCTACCTGTAACTATCCTACCTGTACAACTATCCCACCTGTAACTATCCTACCTGTACAACCATCCTACCTGTACAACCATCCTACCTGTACAGCCATCCTACCTGTACAACTATCCTACCTGTACAACCATCCTACCTGTACAACCATCCTACCTGTACAACTATCCTACCTGTACAACTATCCTACTGTACAACTATCCTACCTGTACAACTATCCCTACCTGTACAACTATCCTACCCTGTACAACTATCCTACCTGTACAACTATCCTACCTGTACAACTATCCCACCTGTACAACTATCCTACCTGTACAACTATCCTGCCTTACAACTATACCTGTACAACTATCCTACCCCCACAACTATCCTACCTGTACAACTATCCCTACCTGTACAACTATCCTACCTCACACAGCCATCCTGCCCACACAACTATCCTACCTGTACAACTATCCTACCTGTACAACTACCCTGCCTGTACAACTATCCTACCTGTACAACTATCCTACCTGTACTATCCTACCTGTACAACTCTCCTACCTGTACAACTATCCTACCTGTACAGCTATCCCTACCGCACAACTATCCTACCTGTACAACTATCCCTACCTGTACAACTATCCTACCTGTACAGCTATCCCTACCTGTACAACTATCCTACCTGCCAACCATCACTACCTGTACAACTATCCTACCCTGTACAACTCATCCTACCTGTACAACCATCCTACCTGTACAACTATCCTACCTGTACAACTATCCTACCTGTACAGCTATCCTACCTGTACAACTATCCTACCTGCACAACCTCCCACTACCTGTACAACTATCCTACCTAACTCCATCCCACCTGTACAACTATCCTACACCAACCCACTGCTACCTGTACAACTATCCTACCTGTACAGCTATCCTACCTGTACAACTATCTACCTGTACAACTATCCTACCTGTACAACTATCCTACCTGTACAGCTATCTACCTGACAACTATCCTATACACAACTATCCTACCTGTACAACTATCTACCTTCAACTATCCTACCTGTACAACTATCCCACCTGTACAGCTATCACCTGTACAACTATCCTACCTGTACAACTATCTACCTGTACAACTATCCCTGCTACACAGCTATCCTACCTGTATCCTACCTGTACAACTATGCTACCTGTACAACTATCCTACCTGTACAGCTATCCTACCCAACTATCCTACCTGTACAGCTATCCTACCTGTACAACTATCCTACCTGTACAACTATCCTACCTGTACAGCTATCCTACCTGTACAACTATCCTACCTGTACAACTATGCTACCTGTACAACTATCCTACCTGTACAACTATCCTACCTGTACAACTATCCTACCTGTACAGCTATCCTACCTGTACAACTATCCTACCTGTACAACTATCCTACCTGTACAATTATCCTACCTGTACAACCTTCCTCCCCTCAGTCCTGTCTCCTCTTCTCCTGTACAGTCTTTCCTCAGCTACAGGGTGAACTTATGCTCAGCTAAAGCATTAGGGACTTACAAGTTATATTCAGCTAAAGGATGAAGGTCTCACACGCTAAAAGATGAAGGAATTACGAACTATCTTCAGCTAAATTAGGAAAATGGCTTGTATTCTCTCCTACAGCTGAAGAATGAAGGACTTACAAGCTAAAAACTAATTCATTCTATTCTCAGCTTAAACATTCTCTCCCCAGCTTAAACATTCACTCTTCAGCTTAAACATTCTCCCCTCAGCTGAAGATTGATGCACAACTAATAGCTAAAGGCTATTCACTCTATTCTCAGCTTAAATATTCTCTCCTCAGCCCAAACATTCTCTCCTCAGCTTAAACATTATCTCCTCAGCTTAAACATTCTCTCCTAAGCTAAGACATTCTCTCCTCAACTAAAGGATAAAGGACTTACAAGCTAAAAATTAAAGGCTATACATTCTATTCTCAGCTTAAACATTCTCTCCCCAGCTTAAATATTCTCTCCTCAGCTTAAATAATCTCTCCCCAGCTTAAATATTCTCTCCTCAGCTTAAACACAAAGACTCACAAGCTAAAAACAAAAAGTTATTCATTCTACACCCAGCTTAAACGTTCTCTCCTCAGCTTAAACATTATCTCCTCAGCTTAAACATTCACTCCTCAGCTTAAACATTATCTCCTCAGCTTAAACATTCTCTCAGCTTAAACATTATCTCCTCAGCTTAAACATTCTCTCAGCTTAAACATAAATGCTCACACTTAATCCACAGTAAGACGGGGTTGCTGGTGACGGTGCCCAAAGGGTTAGTGGCCTCACACCGGTACCTGCCCGCCCTCGACCTGTTCACCACCTGTAGCACCAAGGTGTTCCCCACCAGGATGATACCTGCTGTTATGTTCTGTGCCTGCAGCCCTCTCTGTCAAAGGTACGTGGATCATTATCGTGAATTATAGTGGATTATTAACATCTGGTGGACCATTATAGTGGATTATTAACATCTGGTGGATCATTATAGTGGATTATTAACATCTGGTGGATCATTATAGTGGATTATTAACATCTGGTGGATCATTATAGTGGATTATTAACATCTGGTGGATCATTATAGTGGATTATTAACATCTGGTGGATCATTATAGTGGATTATTAACATCTGGTGGATCATTATAGTGGATTATTAACATCTGGTGGATCATTATAGTGGATTATTAACATCTGGTGGATCATTATAGTGGATTATTAACATCTGGTGGATCATTATAGTGATTATTAACATCTGGTGGATCATTATAGTGGATTATTAACATCTGGTGGATCATTATAGTAATTCATAGTGTAGTGATTATTAACATCTGGTGGATCATTATAGTGATTATTAACATCTGAGTGGATCATTATAGTGGATTATTAACATCTGGTGGATCATTATAGTGGATTATTAACATCTGGTGGATAATTATAGTGGATTATTAACATCATCTAGTGGATTATTAACATCTGGTGGATCATTATTAACATCTGGTGGATCAACATCTGGTGGATCATTATAGTGGATTATTAACATCTGGTGGATCATTATAGTGGATTATTAACATCTGGTGGATCATTATAGTGGATTATTAACATCTGGTGGATCATTATAGTGGATTATTAACATCTGGTAGATCATTATAGTGGATTATTAACATCTGGTGGATCATTATAGTGGATTATTAACATCTGGTGGATCATTATAGTGGATTATTAACATCTGATGGATAATTATAGTGGATTATTAACAACTAGTGGATAATTATAGTGGATTATTAACATCTGGTGGACCATCATCGATAGGAGATAAAAAATATATTATTAACCTAAACTGTATGTTGACAAGTATGAGGTGAATAAACCACAGCTTAATGCTTGAATATAACACAGCTTACTTCCTGAATATAACACAGCTTACTTCTTGAATATAACACAGCTTGGTTAGGTTAGGTGAGGTAAGGTTTGGTTAGGTTACGTTAGTACATGACCAATAATTACAGAGCATTAAAGCTTCCTGGTTAAAGCTAAGTATGGTGTTATACTTATAGCTGACTTATATGTGGTTATAAGAAATATAGGCGGCTGATTATGTGTACTTATATGTGTTGTGTAGTAACAGCAGGTAGTGACAGCAGGTAGTGACAGCAGGTAGTGACAGCAGGAGTTGACAGCAGGTGGTGACAGCAGGTGGTGACAGCAGGTGGTGACAGCAGGTAATGATTAAACAGCATCCAGTACAACATTCTCTAGCCTGAATTTAATTATGTAAGAGAGGAGGAAGGTGAGAGAGAGAGAGACTACCTGCTGTAATTTTGCCAATCTTGCCAAATATACCTGAGAGATGAGGCTTGTGCTGTCGAATCTAGTGAGTGTGTGTGTGTGTGTGTGTGTGTGTGTGTGTGTGTGTGTGTGTGTGTGTGTGTGTGTGTGTGTGTGTGTGTGTGTGTGTGTGTGTGTGTGTACAGGTGTCAGCAGCAGGACGGAGAGTTAATAATTCACCTGTTGAACGTGCATCACCTGGTATCTATCTCTACATAGGTGAAGGAGGAGGCTCATGGCTGTCACTTATTTCTGTCAGGTGGAGGAGACTGGCTGTCACTTCGCCCTGAGGCTGTCATCAGTGACCGGGAGGTGCTACTTCAGGCAGGTGGCAACAATGAAGTAATCACATCACCTGGATCTTCGGCTGCATGATGAACGCCAGCGACAGTGTGTTGCTGAGCCACCAGGACAACCTTGGTATTGCTAGAGTTAAGCTGATGCACAATACAGGGCTTAGAGCAGTGTGTCAGGCATTGTTCCACGTACAACAAGAACCGCTAAGGTAAGTCTGCGGGCAGTAGTTGTGTTTAGTGGTTGGCTGATAAAATTGAAAGTATATGGAAAATATGCATACTGCTGGCTTTGATGGCTCTCCTTGTTCTAACTGACACACTGTTTGTTGAGTCAATCTGAACTTGTATGACGATTTTACTAAATACATCTCTATCTAAGGTCGAGGTCAAAGAGTCTCAGCTCTAAGTTATGGTAGTTACAGTCCCTCAGAGTTAGGGACCACAAGACACGGCTTCGTCACAGCAGTAACAGGCTGAGCCACTGTAACCTGCCCTCACGACGAGACTATCTTATTGGCGGCTGACTGTGTCGTTATATGTCCCAAGTTCAGGGAGGCAACCTATCACACCAGCTCACCTCACCACGTCTGGGCTCTCAGAGGTGATGTTAAAAAGTAAGAAGTAGCTCACTTCCTTAAGATGCTTGACTGAGAAGGTCAGCCCATGACTGCTAAGAGGATGTGGTGACTAATTAGCCTCGACTCCCTCCTTACTTCACCAAGACTCCCTCACACACAACAACTGGAGACGCTGTCGTTCATGTTGATAAATTCTACAATTTTCGTGATATAAAACATATATCAGTATAACACAACGCATTCTGACGACCGCTGAACACTAGACAGTTGCTCTCCGAAAAGATCGCTCTGTATAGCCGACCTGCTGAACCTCTCTCCTGTGTGGCCCAGCACTTACTGGCTCTAGGTCAGCTGTGTTGTTGTAGGTGCCACTTCTCCCTGTCTGTGTGTGACGTCAAGTTCTCCTCACAAAAATTCTCAGAGAATACTTTCACCTTAAAGATAGTACTGACCTAACCTAAACTAAAATAACCTAACCTAAACTAACCTAACCTAACCTTAACAAGACACATTAACGATAATAACACAGATTCTTTTTTTTTAATTATAAGTTATTTTTAGTACCAGGTGATGGTGGTGGCACTTACCTCATGGTACCAGGTGATGGTGGTGGCAGGAGGGTTGGCATCCACATCACAGTTGAAGTACACATCATCACCTTCCTTCAACAGAGACGGCACCAGCGACCGACCTAGTGCTGCCCTCACCGTCGGAGAGTCTGTGAGGGGGGGGGGGGGTTGGTGAAGTTTCTGACATTGTGTTCCTCTGCCATGACGAGTGACTCTTCAGCAGCACAAGACACAGTTTACAGGACAAGTAACAGGAGAAGGCGAGAAGCGATATAAAGTATAGAGTAAATACCTGTAATGGAACTTCTTGGATCACCTGAAGATTAGACACTCCAGCTTATTTCACATTTAATTTAACCACCCTAACGCTAATCTAACCCAACATAACCTAACCCCGCCAGGTACCATATGGGTGATTAATCTCCAGGTGGAATAAGTTGGAGTGTGTATTCTTCAGGTGATGTAACTATTTTTTTCTAAGACGAAAGTGAGAAGAGGAACCAAGTGTCAGGTCTTCAGGGTAGCCGTCGTTCAGGTAGTAGATGACGGTAATAAGGACGAGGCGAGGGTGTAGTGTGGAGGCCTCGCTGCCCTACAACACTGTCTCACTGACTGATGCTACAATCTGCAGAAGGCGAGCCACAGGTTCTGCCTCTCTATATGTGACCTGATCTAAGAAACGAGACCCATATGTTGAGTTTGGAACATGTGTGGCACCCAACACACTACAATGGTAAATAAAAATGATAAACACGACACACACACACACACACACACACAAAGATAGATCATACTACTGACACAGACACACACATTAACATTCTCAAACATATAAACCCCATAACTTGTAATTATTGATGACAAGTGCCTGTATCAACCCAAAATACGTGTTTAATGATGATAGTTTGTTTACTTCTGATTTACTACGTGTTTCTGCGCTGAATAACATCGTCTGGCGTTAATTATAAGTGAGGTTCCCATAGTAAAGGTGTTATAAGTGAGGTCCCAAAGTAAAGGTGTTATAGGTGGGGTCCCATAGTGAAGCGGTCTTAAAGTGTTAGTAGTTATCAAAGTAAACTAACACCTCACAACACCACCACCACCCCTAACCCTAACCCCCCCACTTCCCACCCCTCCCCCACTCCAGCCCCCCACGCCACCCCCCACTTCCCACTCCCAACCCTCACCCCTTCCCTCAACACACCCCCCCAGCCCACCCCTTTCCCCCATCCCCCAGACAGCAGGCACGCGTTATATAGCTGGAGCTTCACCTCAAAATTAGACAAGTTTGATAATAGGAGGCAGAGGCAGCAGCACCAGCGCGTGTCATTACCTCACTAAAGTCTCGTCCAACTTTTAAATGAATCTCTGAATGTTGCCTTCTAATTTACCTCAGTTTAAGGGTAAAACTTGCACTATCACTTGGAGGCCGATTGTCTGCTGCCGACCTCACTATACTGTTGAGCATCTACCCATCTATCTATCCGTCTATCTATCCGTCTATCCATCCATCCATCCATCCATCCATCCATCTACTACTACTACCAATACTACTACTACTACTACTTTTTTTTCTAACTTGGCCTCCAGCCTCCCCCAATAGCCACACCTTCGCCGCCATTTTATTACCTACTACTACTACTACTACTGTGCTGTCACTCGGAATTCGAGTATGATGATCACCCAGTTATGATAAAATGATACGAGTTATTAGGGATGTCACCTTAGTTGGCGAGTTCTGAGGTGACTAGACAGGCCGATACGGGAGAGGCAGAGTCGTTCACAGATGTTGCACGTGTGGAGGGCTACATCTAGTCCGGGAAGGGCGACGGCAACGTCTTTCCTGTGTTGGCGCTTGTTTGCCTCGGTTTGCAGTCGGGTTAACTCGAATTATTGACACCTTCTCGTGTGGTGCTCCTCCAAGCGTTACGGTGCGGAGTAATCGTCTCCTGGGTGACGGGGACGATTTGGCCAGCGTTACGTGTACTATTCGTCAGGTGACTGTAAAGTAGCTGCTTTAGCAGTCTACTGTCGTTAATGCGGGACACATGGCCAGTCCAATGTAGTTGTACATGGATAATGGTAGCCTCTATGCTCCTACAGTTGGTGTCAGCAAGAATACTGGCATATGTTCTATTGTCTTCCCAGCGAACTCGGAGGATGGAACGTAGACTATGTTGGTGAAAGTTTTCAAGTGCCTTGAGGTACCTCCTGCATGTGACCCATGTATCACTGCCATATAGCAGGGTGGGAAGGACCACTGCTCGATATACGTGCAACTTTATAGATAATTTCAGCTCCCTACAACTGAAGACACGGGTACGGAGTCTTCCAAAGGCTCGAGATGCAAGTCTGATCCGATGTTGAATCTCTTCATCAATGTCCGCGGTAGTGGACAGGTGGGAGCCGAGATACTGAAAGTGGGTAACAATAGAGAGGGTAGCTCCGTTAATCTGGATAAATGATGGAGGTGTGGCTGAGCCAGGGGCAGGTTGAAAGAGAATCTGAGTCTTACGCACATTAACCTCAAGGCCGAAGTGTGTATAAGCATCTGCGTAGGTGTTAAGGATCTCTTGAAGGTCGCGTTCAGTGTGAGTGACAAGGGTGAGGTCGTCTGCATACTGAAGTTCAGTAATGGAAGCTGCAGACACCTTTGTTCTTGCCTGGAGTCATCTTACGTTGAAAAGACCCTTCATCCAGTACTCGATGTCCACCCAGCTGGCTAAATTGGCACTGGCACGAGTAAGGAAGACAGCCAAAAGATTGGAAAAAAGAGTTGGTGCCAGTGCACTTCCTTGTTTTACCCCCATTTGGATGGAGAAGAACTCAGACTGGGTGCCATTGTGTAGAACACTGCCGTTCATGCCATCATGAAGTTGCCTCACAATGGCAATGAATTTTGGTGGGCAGCCAAATCGGCTGAGGGCTTCCCTGTTGACCGAGTTGAAGGCCTTGGTTAGGTCAATGAAGGCCATGTAAGGATCACGACGCTGTTCTCTGTACTTTTCTTGTATCTGAAGGGCAGCAAAGATCATGTCAGTGGTGCCATGTGATTGTCTAAGCCCACATCGAGATTCTGGGAGGAAGTTTTCCGCTTCAGGAAGAAGTCTGTTTAGGAGGACTCGGGCGATAATTTTGCCAGCTATGGACAGCAGCGAAATCCCATGATAGTTGCCATAGTCAGACCAGTCTCTCTTGTTCTTATAAATATTGACAATGGAACCCTCTTTAAGAGCTTGGGGATTTCCTCCTTTTCCCATACATTCTCCAGGAGAGAGTGGAGACGGCTGGTAAGCAGAGTCCCTCCTGCTTTATACACTTCGGCTGGGATTCCATCAGGCCCGGAGGAGAATTATTTTTCATCTGTTTGATGGCAGTAGCTATCTTATCCAAGGATGGAGGATAGCTGAGGTGGGTCAGCTCTGGATGCTAATGGATTTTCTGGGTAGTCAGGACATCCACATCAGTGTTTCGATTGAGCAGGGAATGGTAGTGCACTTCCCAGCGCTGCAGGATGCCTTTTTCGTCTTTAATTCAGGAGTTACCGTCGGATGACCGGAGGGGTATGCGCCATGAGTGATTGGCCCATAAAATGTTTTAGTGGAATTGAAAAATTCGCGCATTTTGTGTTTTTGCATTTCACATGCTTTATTTTCAAGCCAGTCGTTCTTTATATTGCGAACTTCCCGCTGGGCTGCCGCTTTCTTCTTGTGGAAGGTATCAGCTTTGGATCGAGACTGAGTGTTGTTCTGCCAGTCAATTAAAACAGCACATTTATCATTGGCGAGTACATTAATTTCCGGGTAATTTTCATCAAACCAATCCTGGTGTATTCTTTCGATCTGGCAGATGGTCTCTCTGCAGGTTTTTGTCATGGCAGTGTCGAGAATACCCCAATCGGCACAGGGAATTGGGTTGTTTTTTGTCGGGTTGTTTATCAGCCCATGTTCGAGTTGCTCTCTGAAGGTAGGTGCTACCGCTGGATCCTCCAAACACTTAATGTTAAAACCTGTTCTGGAGACTTGTTGCCTTCGCTGTTTCGGGGCGAAGTGAAGTGAGAGCTTGGCCCTGAAGAGCTGATGGTCAGTGTCGCAGTGGTCTGAGCCACGCATGGCTCAGGTGATGAGGACTTCTCGGCGATTTCTTTCTCTGATAATGATGTAGTCAATGAGATGCCAGTGTTTGGATAGTGGGTGTTGCCACGAACCCTTGAACTTGTCTGCTTGCCTAAACAAGGTATTGGTAATAGCGAGGTTGTGTGCAGCACATTTGCTGAGGAGGAGTAGGCTACTTGCTTAGTCCCTAGAATTCCCTGCTGCCAAACGTCAGCATCTCTACCAACTCTGGCACTGAAGTCACCTAGAGCACAACCTTATCTCCTCTGGGGATAGAGGTTAGCACTCTGTCAAGGTCAGCATAAAAGGCCTCCATGATGCCATCCTCTGCATCCAGTGTTGGGGCGTAGGCACTGATGAAAAGGGCATGATTTGAGTGATTGTTTGGGTCTCGGAACGTCATGAGGCGCTCGTTGATCCCAACAGGCTTTTCAGTTAACTTATGTAGGATGCATTGGCGGATGGCAAAACCACCTCCATAAACGCGGTTTCTCTCTGCGCAGGGTTACCCTTCCATAAGACGGTAAAACCAGGCCCCCAGTCTGTGAGTCGACCCTCGTCTGGGAGCCAGGACTCACTAATGGCTGCTATAGCAGTTCTTCTTTCAGGACGCTCATTTGTTCCAGTATCTAGAAGGGTCCTGATATTCCATGCAGCGACCATAAGAGGTTGTATAGTTTGTTATTGTTTTGATATGTGATTATGATTGTATTTTCGACTGCATAAGAATGACGTTATTAGGTGTTGTTGCCCAGTCAGGCTGGTTCTCTAGGCAGAGTGGGTCCTCGAGAGGACTGCTCAGTCGCATAGACAGGACCGGATTGCACTGCTGCCTAGATCCCAGTGCATAAACGACCATCTTATCTATGCCGCCCATGTACAGAGTTGTGACTAGAGACTCCGGCCAGTCATCTCTGCCTGTCCCCGTCGCCACTCGTCCGTCGCCATAGGAATGTTGGAGGTAAAGGGTTTTGATGATGATGAGAAGTTTGATGAACTGGATGATGGCTGTGGTGAGGTAGGCGTGCAGGTTGGAACCACACACTTTGGATGTCCATTTTCCTGATACAGTGGTGCAAGTGTTGCAACGACTGGGGAGAGGGAGAGTTGCAATGGACTGCCATAGCCCAATTTCTCGGGTTACGCCTTAGTAGCCTGTCCATCATGGATTGCCTTCATCCGCCGGCGTAGTCGTTGGGATTCCATGGTGATCACCTTTTCTGCCTATACCGCCGTTGGGATCTTGTTGTAGCTCTGTAAGCATGCCTGCCTGGTGCGGGGTTCCACAACTTATTTTTCATTTGGGGTGTATTCCCGTAACTTTATACCTCCCAAGGTTAATCCACAAGGCAGCAGGGCAGTGGCTGGCAGAGGCCAGGACGTGTCCACATGCCAGTGGGCGTATGCGTCTTCCCTCTGGGGCCCACTGCTGCTCCGAGATCCCCTGCTGGTCTAACCTGGGCCCACGAGGCACCCAGTTACCGTGGGTTGCCACGAGGAGGCACAGCAGGAGTCTTGCTGTTGAAGAGGCTGTGTACTGGCAGGCGAAGACTTGTGCAAGTTGCTTCCCTGTTCACCACCTGGGCTAACCAGCGGCGGCAGCTGGAAGCGAGGGAGAGCAAGCAGTACTTGTACCTTAACTCTAACATAATGCTGCCACACTAGACGCATTACACCACCTTGTGCACACACACACACACACACACACACACACACACACACACACACACACACACACACACACACACACACACACACACAAACACACATTATTAACAGTTGTCTCTCCACTTCGACAATTAAAACTGTGAAATAGTTGTGATAATATAGATCTTACTACAGTTATGTTCAATATTCCAAGCTCAATATACAGTAAAGTATTAAAACTCCTCAAATTCAGAGTTTACCTCAATAGTTGATTGGTAAAAAAATATAAATAATTGTACGAGATGGACAAGAACCATATCGTGGATAACTAGGGACAAGAAGCCCAGGTTTCTCTCGTCCGGGTCACTACTATTCCCCGCAAGACCTCCTCAACACCCACCTCCTCTTCCATCCCCAACACATCCTGCAGCTCCCACAACTCCTCCAGCTCCACCACCTCCTCCAGTGGAGGACGAGATCTGCCTCAGCTTACCTGGGACCATCTTAGTCTCATGGGTAAGGTTGGGACCGGTAGGTACGGGGTGAGCCACCATGGTCAGCTCACCCTAGACAACGGGGACGTGACTGAAGTGGTAGTGAAGATCCTCCATTCCGGCAAGGACAACACCAAGGAGGCCCGCGTCCTACACGAGCTGGCCGGGACGGGGGGCGCGCCTATCTTGTACGGCGTCACAACCGATCCCCACGCCATCGTCATGCAGTACTGCCGGGGTGTGACACTCTCAACAATCTTACACCACTTCAGGTACCAAGTCCACCATCGTCAGGAGGCCTACGACGCAACCTGCGTTGCCCTTGCCGAGTTTCACGGTGCTGGTTACAGCCACCTGGACCTCCACGCCGGCAACGTCATCATCGACACCTCCACGTCACCTTACACCTGTCATCTCATCGACGTCGGGATGAGTGAACGCATCCCGCCCGACGATGACTGGTACGAGCAGACCGATTGGGTCGCCATTCAAGACATCCAGACCCGCCTCCACCTTCACTCACCAGACGATCTCGGTCTATTTTGATTATTCTGATCACCAGACAACCACACACCTGCTGTACTAACACCCAGACAACCACACACCTGCTGTACTAACACCCAGACAACCACACACCTGCTGTACTAACACCCAGACAACCACACACCTGTACTAACACCCAGATAACCACACACCTGCTGTACTAACACCCAGATAACCACACACCTGCTGTACTAACACCCACATAACCACACACCTGCTGTACTAACACCCAGATAACCACACACCTGTTGTACTAACGCCCACATAACCACACATGCTAACACCACACCTGCTAACCACACACACTAACGCAGACTAACACCCAGATAACCACACCTGCTGTACTAACACCCAGATAACCACACACCTGCTGTACTAACACCCAGATAACCACACACCTGCTGTACTAACACCCAGATAACCCACACACCTGCTGTACTAACACCCCAGATAACCACACACCTGCTGTACTAACACCCAGATAACCACACACACCTGCTGTACTAACACCCAGATAACCACACACCTGCTGTACTAACACCCAGATAACCACACACCTGCTGTACTAACACCCAGATAACCCACACCTGCTGTACCCCTAACACCCAGATAACCCACACACATAACATTACTAACACCCAGATAACCACACACCTGCTGTACTAACACCCAGATAACCACACACCTGCTGTACTAACTGCAGATAACCACACACCTGCTGTACTAACACCCAGATAACCACACCTGCTGTACTAACACCCAGATAACCACACACCTGCTGTACTAACACCCAGATAACCACACACCTGCTGTACTAACACCCAGATAACCACACACCTGCTGCCTGTACTAACACCCAGATAACCACACACCTGCTGTACACCCAGATAACCACACACCTGCTGTACTAACACCCAGATAACCACACACCTGCTGTACTAACACTGATAACCACACACCTGCAACTAACACCCAGATAACCACACACCTGCTGTACTAACACCCAGATAACCACACACCTGCTGTACTAACACCCACATAACCACACACCTGCTGTACTAACACCCACATAACCACACACCTGCTCTACTAACACCCACATAACCACACACCTGCTGTACTAACACCCACATAACCACACACCTGCTGTACTAACACTCTGCTGTAATAATAAACATTTACCCTTCTACGAAAACAAACAAACACACACACACACACACACTATCTATCTATCTATCTAATCTATCTATCTATCTATCTGTCTATCTATCTATCTATCTGTCTATCTATCTATCTATCTATTCAAACGCTGCATCTCTCTGGGGACCACAACTGTTAATTTCATTCTCCCATGCCAGCCCCTGCCTCCCCTGGCCCACCTAACCTTAATTATGGACTAAGACACACCTTGAGGAAAAGTGGTAGAGTAATTAGGAAAACATTTAACGCCAGGTATATACTCCTTTACGCCGCTGCCCCAGTCTTAGGTTGTGGGTTTCAAGAATTCAATTGGATCACCTGAAGATTAGTCACCCCAGCCTATTTTACCAGACGATTAAACACCGTAACACAGCACTGAGATCTCTAACACAGCACTGAGCTTACAAACACAGTACTGACCTCTATAACACAGCACTGAGATCTCTAACACAGCACTGAACTTACAAACACCATTTTGACCTCTACTCTTACAGCACTGAGATCTCTAACACAGCACTGAGCTTACAAACACAGTACTGACCTCTATAACACAGCACTGAGATCTCTAACACAGCACTGAACTTACAAACACAGTACTGACCTCTATAACACAGCACTGAGATCTCTAACACAGCACTGAGCTTACAAACACAGTACTGACCTCTATAACACCAGCACTGAGATCTCTAACACAGCACTGAACTTACAAACACAGTACTGACCTCTATAACACAGCACTGAGATCTCTAACACAGCACTGAACTTACAAACACAGTACTGACCTCTATAACACAGCACTGAGATCTCTAACACATTACGGAGCTCACTAACACAGCACTGAGCTCACTAACACAACACTGAGTACAATTCAGGTCACACTGTCTCCTTATGTAACGGTAAAAAAATGTTAAGTGTGCAGTGTGATATATCCAGCTTGCCCTTAACTGATTGCCAGGCCTATGTGACCCAGTTTCCTATGATAGTGAAGCTCTGTTGTCTGACTCACCACCGCCAGTGTTACCAAGTCATATGTTTATATTAACGTGGCACTAAACACTACAACAATGTGAGTTAAGAGAAAATAATAACAGTAAATAAAGTTACATTCCTCAGACCCATCCCTCCCCTTCTCCCTCTCCTCAGCTTCCCTCCCTCCCCTCAGCCTCCCTCCCTCCCCTCAGCCTCCTTCCCTCCCCTCACCTTCCCTCCCCTTACATTAGCCTTTCTCCCCTCACCTCCCCTTACTCCCCAAACATCACGTCAGATAAGCTGGTACCCTGCTGTCATAAACAAACACACAACAACAGGTATGCACTTGTGACCGACAGCTCTGATTGCCTCATTACAATAGTTCCCGTGATGAAAGCCAAATTGTTTAATCTACAATAAACGTAAAACGATTTCAATAATATATATCATCACATAATAACATAGTGTATAATATTGTAATCTTCACACAGGTTTAATATTCGTAATACCGTATTTTTTCCTAATAGTTTAATTTGTTTTCGTACTCTGAGCTGCCAGAAGCATAATAATTTACTCTCTATAAATGATAATTCCATAACATTACGATTACAATAATTACTAATAAAATTTTCTATAAACAGTCTCATAATATTATTTTTATTTCAAAGTTTGTGAAAAAAAAGATGATTTTTTTCACCTCAGGAGTATTATATTTTTCTCCGTTTCTGTTTGGTCAATGAAGCAACCAATCACACGTCTGTGTTTGATGATAGATATCTGTTGTCTACATGTAAGACAACAGGGAACCAGTCTACACACACACACACACACACACACACACACACACACACACACACACGAGGGAGGAACATAGACTGAGAGCCACAGTAATAAAGGGTTTAGTTGATTAGGAGGAGGAAGAAGATGAGAAGAGGATGAGTAAAGGAGGAAGATAAGGGAATGAGGGAAAGAGGAGGATGGGAAAGAGAAGATGACGTGAACGAGGAAAAGGGGAGAAGAGGAAAAGAAGACGAGGCAGAGAAGAGAGAAAGAAAGAAAGAAAGAACTAAATAAAGAGGATTCACTAAACACAAAACCACAAGAGGAAGAAGAACGCCCTAGACACTACACATTATGTTGACGATATACCACAGGTCCACGGCGATACCACTCACGATATTGGTTCAGTGGGAAGAGGACACTTAGAGAGGAAAAACTAGCGTAGGATGTTTTAAATAAGGGATCCTGGGCCGTCCTGAAGGAGTAAAAGTGGAGGAGAGTGTAGGATCTATGAAAGACGTAAGTGGAATTAAATGGTAGGACACTAGGAAACGTGGCATTAATGTTGATGAAAGACATTGGGTTAGGTTAGGTTAGATTAGAACATTATGATATAGGAATAAATAATTAAACCCTATTCCACAAAGTCATCAGGAGGAAGATAGGTTTGATATAGGGTTTAAAACCTGTAGTGGTTAATGGAATAAATCGTAGGTGGTTAAAAATGTAAGTAATGAGTGTTGTATGTTAGTAAGATTATGAATGTGGGTATGACATGTGTGGCGTCTTGTTAGTGGGAGTGTGCCCAGTACTACACATAACTGCCTTCAATCCCCCAATCAAAGTCAGGTACCCACTTCCCGCGATCCGAGTTCGATACCCAGCACTGAAGAAGTCATTATTGTATACATTTATTTACGTGTGTACATAAAAGTTTGTCATACACAGTTACATATCTTCACTATATTTTTCTAGTTTTTCCTCAAATTCAGAGTTTGTCTTAGTAAGTTGAGATGGTAAAACAGAAATATAATTGGACGAGATGGACTGTGTACACTTGAATCATCTCGGTTACCAAGTTCCTCTCGTCCGGGTCACTAGGCAGGAATTTCTTGGTCCGCCCTTCAAGACATCCAGACCCGCCTTCACCTTCACTCACCATACGACTTCGGTCTGCTTGGTTTATTCTGAGCACTAGACACACCTGCTGTACTAACACCCAGACAATCACACACCTGCTGTACTAACACCCAGACAATCACACACTTGCTGTACTAACACCCAGACAATTACACACCTGCTGTACTAATAAAACTTTTGAGAGAGAGAGAGAGAGAGAGAGAGAGAGAGAGAGAGAGAGAGAGAGAGAGAGAGAGAGAGAGAGAGAGAGAGAGAGAGAGAGCTAAAACAGTCATCACAACTTTGTAATTGCAGAAAATAAAACACAGACATACAGACAGACAGACAGACAGACACTGACCGCCCTCCTCTCACTATCTATCGACGTGAGTTTAAACATTAGAACAAAGTTAAGGAATAAATTGTGAGGGTGAAGCCATACCTTAAGATGACCAGATAAACTGAGGAAGAGGAAGAGGAGGAAGGAGAGGAGGAGGAGCAGGTTGGTCGTGGAGAAGAAGGAGGAGGAGGAGGAAGTAGTGGCATTGGTGGAGAAGGCGAGGGTGTGGTGAAGGAGGAAGAAGAGGAGTAGGAGGAGGGGAAGAGGGGGAGGAGGACAAGAAAGTGAGGGTGTGGTGAAGTGGGAGGAGGAGCAGAAGGAGGAGGAGCAGAAGGAGGAGGAGGTGGAGGTGGTAGAAGAAGAGGAGGAGGATGAAGACAGGAAGAAAGAGGAAGGGGAGAAGGAGGGAGGAGAAGAGGGCGAAAAGAAGAAGAGAAGAAGAAGAAGAAGAAGAAGAAGAAGAAGAAGAAGAAGAAGAAGAAGAAGAAGAAGAAGAAGAAGAAGAAGAAGAAAAGAAGAAGAAGAAGAAGAAGAAGAAGAAGAAGAAGAAGTTCCATTATCAGACAGATAAATGACATTAGAAAAGTTGAGATGTGCAATGAACGGAAGGTCTCCTGATAAGAAGAGAGAGAGAGAGAGAGAGAGAGAGAGAGAGAGAGAGAGAGAGACTTACATTGTACAGTGAGCGTGGTGGTGTTAGTGATGACAGTGCCGGGCATGGCGGGGTTGGCAGCGTGGCACTTCACCTTGGCACCGTCGTCTTCTCTGCTCACGTTGATCACTAAGGTGGAGCTGGTCACCTTCCCGTACACCGTGTTCTGTACATACGTAGAGCAAGACAGTGGTCATAAATCCCGTACACTGTTTTATGTACACACACACACACACACACACACAAACACCTGTAAAGCTATCAATTTACACCAGTATTGAAGATACAAAACACCTTTGTACACTTACAATCTACTGTATGTCAAGTGGTGCAGGAAAAATCGTCCAGTTTACTGTAAATATCAACCAAGTGTTTTGCTACAGACTGTACAGAGACTTTCTTGGGTTTTGTTCTATAAATGGGAAAAGATTAGTACAGTGCGGTATGTGGTGTAGCTTATGGAATTTAAGACATTTTGTTGTTTTAATCAAAAATTACCCTCAGTTAGGTTAGGTTAGGTTAGGTTAGGTGGATGACGTCATTTACCACTATTACTCTCAGGAGGGCCACCTTGTTGGCTAAGTCGAGGTGAGCTCCAGACCAAGCACACTACACTGCCGCGGAGGACCACTAAGAATATGCCAAGAACCTTCAATGGTAGACTGACTGACTGACTGACTGACTTACTGACTTATATACTGACTGACTTACTGATTTATATTCTGACTGACTTACTGATTTATATACTGACTGACTTCTAGACTGACTGGCATACATACTGACTGACTTACTGATTTATAAACTGACTTATATACTCACTGACTGTCTGTCTGACTGACTAACTTACTGACTGACTGATTTATATACTGACAGACTTACTGACTGACTGACTTATATACTGACAGACTTACTGACTGACTGACTTATATACTGACAGACTAGAAGGACGGAGATAACAACTGGGTAATTGGTATTTGTCTCGGGTTTTCATGCCACTGGACACACGATCCCTAAATCTTCGGCACTGCACTGGATCACTCTCCCTTTCTCATCTGTACAGTTAGGTGTCCATTCATAGCTGGGATCGAATCAGCGACTCCTACGATTGGTGGTGAGAGCTGTATCCATTCAGCCAGTGTGCTTGTAAATTAGTTATGAGCTGTGTTTGTCGTAGTGTGTTTCTGATAGCGCCCACTGTGTTCGAGTGCCAAGTTTATGACAGTGCCAAGTTTATGACAGTGCCGGGCGTATTTATGACAGTGCCAAGTGTGTTTGTGATAGTTCCCAGTGTTTGTGACAGTGCCAAGTTTATGACAGTGCCGGGTGTGTTTGTCGTAGTGTGTTTCTGATAGCGCCCCGTGTGTTCGTGACAGTGCCAAGTTTATGACAGTGCCGGGCGTATTTATGACAGTGCCAAGTTTGTTTGTGATAGTGCTAAGTGTGTTTGTGTAAGTACCCATTGTGTTTGTAAGATATTTATATTGTCCCGTGTGTTTGTGAAGTGTTTGGGGTCACAATCAGAAACACATTAACGCTGATGGGAGCTGTGTGTGTGTGTGTGAGTAGGGAGAGAGAGAGAGAGAGAGAGAGAGAGAGAGAGAGAGAGAGAAAAACAAACAGACAGACAGACAGACAGACAAAACAAACAGACAGACAGACAGACAGACAGACAGACAAAACAAACAGACAGACGTCAAGCCTCGTAACACCACCCTGAGGGAACTAGTACTCCACGTGATGCCCCTCACATTCTGTGAGGGAACTAGTACTCCACGTGATGCCCCTCATAACACCACCTGTGAGGGAACTAGTACTCCACATACCCCCAGTAACGCCATCTGTAGGAACCACCCACGTGATGCCCTCTGGCACCACCAGGGAACCCAGCCCACGTGATGCCCTCATAACACCACCTGTGAGGGAACCACCCACGTGATGCCCTAACACCACCCAGAGGGAATCCAGTACCACGTGATGCCCCTCATAACGCCACATCTCTGCAGGAACTAGTACTCCACGATCCCTCATATCACCACCTGTAGGGTCTGAAAGCCCACGATGCCCCCATAATGCCATCTGTGAGGAACTAGTGACCACGTGATGCTCCCCAACACCACACCCAGTGGAACTAGTACTCCAATGATTCTCATACCATCTGCAGGAACCACTCCACGTGACGCCTTCATACACTACCCTGGTGAGGAACCTAGGTGACTCCAATGATGCCCTCATAACGCCATCTGTGAGGGAACCAGCACCTGTGATGCCCCCTGAGCAACACCACCTGTGAGGGAACCATACCCACGATGCCCTCATATCACACCATAGGAACCATACCCACGTGATGCCCCTCATAACGTTTATCTAGAAACTAGTACTCCACGTGATGCCCCTCATAACACTACCTGTGAGGGGAACTAGTACCCACGGATTCCCCTCATAATACTACCCGTGAGGAACCATACCCACGATGCCTCATAACGCCATCTGTGAGGGAACCACTCCACGATGCCCCCATAACACCACCTGTGAGGAACTAGTACTCCACGTATGCCCCTATAACGCCACCAAAGAGGGAACTAGTACCCACGATGCCCCATAACACCACCTGTGAGGGAACTAGTACCCACGTGATTTCATAACACCACCTGTGAGGGAACTAGTACTCCACGATGCCCCTCATAACACCACCCAGAGGGAACTAGTACCCACGTGATGCCCCTATAACGCCATCTGAAACTAGTACTCCAGATTCTCTCATGCCACCTGTGAGGGAACTAGTATCACGTGATGCTCCCCCTCATAACACCACCTGTGAGGGAACTAGTACTCCATGTGATGCCCCCAGGGTCACCCACCCAGAGGAACTAGTACTCCACGTGATGCCCTCATAACGCCATCTGGAATCAGTACTCCACGTGATGCCCCTCATAACACCAATACCTGTGAGGGAACTAGTACCTGACGATGCCCCCTATAACGCCATCTGTGAGGGAATCAGCCCACGTAGATGCCCCCTCATAACACCACCTGTGAGGAACTAGGTACTCCACGTGAGCCCCTCATAGAATATTCACCTGTGAGGGAACCATAGCACTCCACGATGCCCCTGGCACCGCCATCTTGTGAGGAACTAGTACTCCACGATGTCCTCATAACACCACCTAGGAGGGAACTAGTACTCCACGTGATGCCCCTCATAACACCACCTCAGAGGGAACCATAGTACTCCACGTGATGCCCCCTCATAACGCCATTCTGTGAGGGAACTAGTACTCCACGTGATGCCCCTCATAACGCTATATCTGTGAGGGAACTAGTACCCACGTGATGCCCCTCATACACTACCCAGAGGGAACTATACTCCACTGTGATGCCTCATAACACCACCTGTGAGGGAATCCAGTACTCCACGTAGATGCCCTCATACCACCTGTGAGGAACTAGTACTCCACGTGGCCCTCATAACGCCATCTGTGAGGGGAACTAGTACTCCAATGATGCCCCTCATAACACCACCTGTGAGGGAACTAGTACCCCACGATGCCCCTATAACACCACCTGTGAGGAACTAGTAATTAATGTGATGCCCCTCATAACACCACCTGTGAGGGAACTAGTACTCCACGTGATGCCCCTCATAACACCACCTGTGAGGGAACTAGTACTCCACGTGATGCCCCTCATAACACCACCTGTGAGGGAGTTACTACACTACGTGTCTGCTGTTCAACACCTCAGCTCACATGATCTACGTGTGTAAACATTAATCTGTATGTTCACTGTATGTTCCTTCACCTTTCTCTAATGAAAGCTTTTGTTGAACCACCAATGTATATAATAAGTCATTTATGTCCAATGTATATTTTCAGCCTTCGGGCTGCAAACATTTTCACTAAACCGTTTATTATTATTATTATTATTATTATTATTACAGACAGACAGACAGACAGACAGACAGACAGACAAACAAAAACAAAGACAGACAGACTGACAGACAGACAGACAGACTGACAGAGAGACAGACAGACAGACAGACAAACAAAAACATAGACAGACAGACTGACAGACAGACAGACAGACACACTGACAGAAGGACTTCAAAACAAACCATAGTTCATAAGAGAAACTACATCTCAGTACCTCACATTGTCAAGTATGTAACTCAGTCGACCATAATTGGTGTTTAAACGTCGTGTATATCTGTAATTAGTAGTTCATTAAGAGTAGTAATTATAGCGTAGTTAACAGTGTGTGTGGGGTTAACGGTAGGTGTGATGGTAGTTATTATGTCGTTAACACTTAATTATTATGATTTACATGACGCCTAATGCATTCATGAGTACTAGAGAGAGAGAGAGAGAGAGAGAGAGAGAGAGATAATCGGGTGCGGTGGCAGAGAGGATACACCACTCGCCTCTTGTCTTGAGAATCGCTGGTTCGTGTAGGGATACCCCGAATCGATCTAGCTGCGAATATCTGACTGACATATGGAAACTGAACACGGTCGAGTGCGCTGCTGGCTGTATCCAAACTGGCTGTAATCCTAATCTTAATGGGGTTGGATATATAAGGTTTTTATTATTATCCTAATGTTGTTTTTTATTGGGGGGGGGGTGGATAAGAGATTCTGTACTTATCCTAATGGGGATATAATTGGATAAGGGTACTATGATTGGATATGGAATTTTGTAATTACTCTTAAGGGGTGTTAGGGGTGGATAAGGGTCGTGTGGAATCCCTACGAACTAGCTTGTGTTAAGGTTAGGTT